>NW_010973177.1:5405006-5405220 GCF_000737465.1 Haliaeetus leucocephalus
TTTAATTAACTACCAATCAAATCAAAACAAGGAAAATGAGAAGTAGACCCAAATCTTAAAAACACCTTCCCCCGACCCTTTCCTCCTTCCTATCTCAACTGCATTCCCGGTTTTCTCTCCCTCCTCCCCCCAGCAGCGCAGGGGGACGGGAATGGGGGTTGGGGTCAGTTCCTCACATGTTGTCTCTGCCGCTCCTTCCTCCTCAAGGGGAGGA
>NW_010973177.1:5405769-5693182 GCF_000737465.1 Haliaeetus leucocephalus
GTCCTTCCAGTTCTAAGGCAAGACTCTTCGTCAGGAGCTGAAGTGGCAATTCGCAGCTCACTGTCAGCATCCGTTTGTCCTACAGCTGGCTTCCTGAGAAGAGCCATCAGAAATGTCATGTTCCAAGAAGTGCCGTTAGGGCTTCCTCCTTCCCTCTTCAAGTGCTGCTCCTGGCAGACCTGAAGTCACGATTTCACACACATTTAGGGCTCATCACTAGCAAGGCAATCTGCATTTCAACATCGTTTTTTGTCTCTTAGACAAAACATTTGAGACTTACTTTGACAGAGCCAGAGAGAAAAGGAAATTGCATTGCTGAGGAATACAGAGAGAGTTATGATGCACTTCCAAGGCAAATACTTTCCTCCCACCCCGCCTCCAGAAGATGCTTTATGCTTGAGCAATTGCAGGCCAGCCTACTTGGGCACATGCAATCTGATGCACTCCTGCATCATTTTACCACATACTCCTCTCCCCCTGAATCCTAGCCCCATTTAGTGCAACAAGTGAACACTGAGCATGTAACAGCTCTTTTAAAGTATGATTCAGTTGCCTCCACACAGACAGCTTGTGCCATTTGAGGGTGCATAAGGTTGTCAGGTATCACACAAGATTGGAGTCTCATGCCTTCCTAGAGCAGCATTTAGAAGCTGTCAGTGGGACAACTCTCCGGCATCACAAATGCAGCTAGTAACTTGCACACAGACAACAAAATTAATCCTTCATATTTCTAAAAACCCAAAGTTTCCAAGACATTTTAAAGACTAAGGTTGTTGATTCTATGGGGAAAAAAACCAACAAAAACAGATGAAGGGTGTAGAAAGAGTCTGCTAACACGTGAATGTCACTGCAGGGATTGAACTCCAAGTCCCAGTGGTTCTTAAAAATAGATTATCCAAACACCTGTGAGGCCTCTTACACACAGATGATCCTGGCTCCAGAAAGGAGGCTGCGCCAAGTGACCTCTCAGAGACCTCACCAGGCATATTTTCACAGTTCCTACAGCAGGTCTGTGCTCCAACCCTGATGAGATATAGGAATGCCAACATGATGTCACAGGACAGAGTGTCTGTATTTCTTGGAGTTACTTTGTTAAATTGGAGAAACACTGACATCAGAAATGAAACAAAAGCTATGCTAAAAGAAGATTGGCAAGATTGCAGAGTCAACCACCCAAACAACAGGAAATGCCAAAATTCAGACTGCCCTTCTGTTTCCTGGACTAAACTACCCCTTCTTCTCCTTCATCATCATGACCATGTTTTATTACCCAAATTGCTTTTCTTTCACTTCTCTTCCCATCCCTTTTTGTAAGGGCACTGACCCCTCAAGACACTATGTCAGCTAATACATCTTCCACTACTAGAGTGGCAAAACTGCTTATGTGTTTTATAGAGTAATTAGTTTGTTTATACATCCCAGGGTAGTACGACAGCAAAACGTTGCTGATTCACATTCACAACGTGACTCATAAGGCACAACATGACTTACGGAAATCCATAAGCCCCAGATCCTTCCCCCTTTGCTGTCCCTAGCCAGCCTCCCTCCATCCCTTTTAGGGTGGTTAACCTCACCTAAGCATGGGCATTTGTGTTTGTCCCCATGGACTCACAACCTATTTTTCCAGGCTATTCCTCCAGTTCATGGAGTTTGCTTTGGGCTCCCTTCCAGTCTGTTGGCAGACCCTTTCCTCTCCAGCCCTGGCCAATGCCACCTGCACATCTGATACATAAAGTCTGTATTTCTTCACACAAGTCACCAATGGAGATACCAAATTGCCCCCAAGCCCTGGGGAGCACAGCTCTACAGAGCCTTCTGCTTTGGCAGCAAACAACCTCTGAATTTTTTCTTGCACATGTTTCTGTACTTCATCCAACATTGCTGCTGACACTAGTGGATGTCCTTTTCTCTCTAGGCCAAGAAGAGCAGGCAATGGGATACTTGGCCAAGGGATGTCTGAAGAGTTAGTGAAGCTGTGAAAGGCTTTGGCAGGGAAAGTTGTTCCAAGTTAAAACACTTCCCTGTGACTCTGATAGCATCCATCACAAGATGGCAACAAACCTGTTTCACAGCACTATCAAACTGTATCTTCAGAACACTTCTTAGTGAACTAAGGTGAGCTGATTTTCTGTGGGAATAGCAAACAATACTTTTGTAAGACAAGGACCAACACAGCTTACTGCCTAAATTTCAAGATGAAGCAGTGTTCAGATTTAAAAACAAACAAAAAAATCCACTACACACAGGATTTCAGAATTCAAAGAAAACATTCCCCTTCCATATTTTTTTCCTCCTCACAAGTAGCTAAACTGTTCCAGCTAAAAAATTTAAAGCAGAAAAAAACCCACCACAAAACAGTAAAACCACCACCGCCTTCACACCCTCTCCCAGAAGGGGGAAAATGGGGAGGGGGAAAAAAAGGGAGCTAATATGCAGTTACACCAGTAGGCTAGCATATAGCAAGATTTCTTCCTTACTGGTTAAGCTGAAGCTTCTAAAAGCAGAAAAACAGAAACTATCCAGAACAAACTAAATAATACACAATAGAACTAAGTCTACCTGCAGCTCACCAGGAGAAAAGGATGACTACCAGAGAGAGTAGCCTACCCAAGCATAAGTAGGCTACAGTAATAAATACACTGAGCTTCTCAGCCAAATTAAATCAGTTCTTCCCTATACAGACTCATTAAACCCCAGGTGGTATAAATCTAATCCTCTCAGTAATAACTACTGGGGACAACTTACCTCATGATATAAATCAGGCAATGGTGTAAATGGTGTACACCTGATGACATAAACGTCTGGGAGCTGCAGCTGGGTACGGGCAGGCTCATTCCCTTCTCCACCCCCATGTACATCCTGGGAAGTATTTGCTTCAATATGAAGCCTATTGAATCAACCAATTTTTTCAGTGGTTTCAGCTGGGGCTTGGGCACAGCTCTTTGGGATGAGTTAATAAGAGTTAAGCTTAATTAAGTGCCAGGATGTCTAACCACCCTGACATGTTCTTCCCACTTTATTTGTGTTTTCTGCTGCTCTCAGCTGCATTCTAGAAAGGAGGGAAATAATTTACATCAGCCGTTTCCCTGCTGCAGATTCTTCCCCAGTGCATTATGGGGTTTGTGATGATTTAAGGGCATGGAGTTACCTGCATGGTCCTTCCTTTTTTCTGCCAGCTACTGCCTTCCTTCCCCTAGATTCATGTGGGATATTGCAGTAATTTTCTTATGATTTTACATCCTATCTCATTTGTGACCCAACATCAGCTTTGTTTTTTCAAACCATAGTTGCTTGTTGGATGGAGATTTTCTGGAGTGTTGTATCACAGCTGCCAACTTTCTTCTATGATCTTGTAATTTTGAAATTCAACTAATAAGTAAACCATTTCCAGGAAAGCTCTAAAGCATAGAGCACTTTTGTTTCTTGCCTAGAACTGGCTTGGTTTTAAGACTCTCAAAATTTGAGGAGCTATGGTGGTGTCAATGAGACAGATCACTTTACATGTCCAACAGTTATCTCAAGTATTGTTGAGGTTCTGTGGTGTCTGTATTCAAGAGACCAATCAGACTATGTGCTTTTTGTGGCCACCAGATTTGGAAACCATAGAAAGAGATATGGGAAATACCCAGAAATATCTACAGGACTTTCCCTTCAGGTGTTTCACACCATTGTCATGTGGACAACCTGCTCTAACTAGACCAGCTCTGTCCTGAGGTTGAACTACATGGTTTCTGTAGGTCTCTCCCAACCTACATGGTTCTGTATTTCCTCTGTCAGTGTGTTATGTGGAGAGGTAGTGTCATCGGTACTTAGGAGAGGAGGTCTGTTCTTCCAAACCTTTCTTCCTTATCTTGAAATCCATCTCCATGATGGCAAGTCCTGCAAATTGCTTTCAGCCAAAAATGATAGTGCAGCAGAACGTGAGATCTTGGCCAACAAGTAGCAGATGCCACCAGCTGGAGAAGCTCAGAATTCCCAAATGGGGAAAAGAGTTATATAGGCCTGGCTGGGGCTTAGTTAGAGCAGACTGCCATCTCCCATAGTTTCCATGATAAGTGCTGGAAAAGAGCCCAACCTACAAAGCGCAGTTCTGATTACAGTTTTACTATGGTTTTGCCATTAGCAGCAGAATAGGTAGGAACGTCTAAACTTGTGGTTGCCTGAAACTTTTCACTTTAAAGCCCTATTTTCATCTGCTTACAGTGCTGTCAAAAATGAAGCAAAGCACCATGAAATGCAGGGTGTATGCCATAGGCTGGATTTCCCTGGATGCCTCAGCCAAAATAGTTCAGCCAAAACAGTTTCTGAGAACAAGGCAGGGGGGGAGAGTGGAAATAATATATTGTTTTACCTATGGTAAATGATTCTGGAAACCTCCTCCCTTTGGAAAGCTGCAGTGTGCCTTTGAATTTGAAGAGGCCCTCAAAATCTAGCAGGGAGCACCCTGCTAAATATCCCTGTTGCAGATGTGTCTTTTGGCACCGATAAAAGAATTTTCCCAGATTTGGTTGAGTTAAAATTGCAGAGCGTGTGTGCACTCAACAAAGCCTTGTAATGGATGTGCAGTTAAATTCTCTGCCCCACCCAGGCTCCCTCCGTACAGAGACAGCTCCGGTTTAGGTTCTTGAGAGACTGAGCATTGCCAGAGGTGTAAGTTAGGTGAGTCTAATGTCTCTTTCAGCTTTGTCCATTAGAGAGGAGAAAAGCCTGTGATGACCTTCTGAGTGATGCTGGACACAGCCTTCTGTTCCTTCCTGCGACAACTCCAGGCAGGATTTTCTCTTTTTGATTTCGTTCCTCTGGGAAGAGAAGGTAGATCATTTCCTCGCCTTCAGCTGCACTGCTGAGATGACTACAAATATCGCTAACAGCATATCAGGTATAACAGGCTGCCCTGTACCTTATTCGCTCTTCTGAAGATAAAGGTTTATGCAGTAGAGTGAGGTTTTTTTGCTTGTGTTATGTTTATGTCACTCAGCGTTAACATTATAGAAGCTTGACATCTGGAGCAGAGGATGGCGAGGTTTGCAACGGTCCTTAACAGACTTTCCTCTGCAGTCTCAGACCTGCACAGCTTCTGATAACAGACAACTGCATCTGAGACAGCTCCAGTTTTTGCCCCAGTGCTTTAGACAGACAGCTCAGCTTCTGGGGCATTTTGAGGACAAAGGTTGAAACCTCTAAATTAATGTAGGATTCTCTGAGAAGGTGTGGAGGTGAGCAGAGCACAAGTGTTGCTGTCCAACAGTAACAGATATTGCCAAGGAGGCAAAACACAGGGTTTTGCATCCATCCGTTGGCTGGTACTGCCCTGGAATTTCATTCTGGCCAAGGCCAAGGTATCTCTGGCTATGTGGCTCCAGCCATCTGGATCAGTGACCCTCTGGTAACTAACCTACATGAGTGTGCTGGGTTTGTACAGCCTTTGGTGAGAGGTCATGGGAATGGCAAGCTCATACAGGGGACTGGCTTTTGGGTATACCTTAACATATCTCAGTCTGTATTTTCTGATACTCAACAAAGGGATGAGGGCACGTGCAATTCTTCCCTCAGTGAGTAATTTTTCATTGAGTACAAAATTTCTTTAAGTACCTCATTTGAAAATCTTTCTAACTGGAAATTGTTGAATGTAATATGAAGATATGAAAGTGTCTCAGTCCAATCTGGTTTGCTGTCCATAAGAACAGCCAAAAATTATTTGCATTCATTTCTTTTCATCAACAGGTCTCCTAGAAGTGAAGAAGCAGGACCATACTATATTCCTGTTCGGGAATACCAGAGTGGTGGGAAAGAATGACAGAACTGGTCATTAGGAAAAAGTGAGTCCACCTATTTCTTGGAAATGGTTCCCAAGGAAATACTTAACTCTTATACAGTTACACATACACACATCTACAGATCTAGTGTGATGTCCAACGGCAAGGATCTGCCTTCTTTATGTAAAAGAGAGAAAGAAAAATCAAGAATTAACATCTAGAGAATGAAATTCAAGACTTTCACAGTGAACATGCTCATCTCTGCAGCTGCTGCTTAGTTGCATGCAGGGCTCTAGTTCTGTCCCCACCACTGATCTGGTGGGTATCCCGTACTACACCCGATCTGCTTAGACTAAACTAAAACTATGGCTAAGGAGTTATGATGTCCTAAGAAATCCCTCAAGGCAGACATGAAGGTGCTTATACTCCTTCCCTTGGATGTAAGACACAGCCAGGAAGCTGAGAACTGCTTGGAATTAGGCACCAGACTCAAGTAGTTACACTGACGTAGGTGAATTACACTGACATACATCTCAGTTGCAGACTTCCTGCCAGTGATTCCAGCTGCTTTCCCTGCCCCATTTTCCTAAAAACAGGAGAGATTCTCAGTGCATAGTGTCTTGCAGGAGCGTACCTATGGTTCAGGTTGACATCCAAGCATGGAAGGCCAGAATGTCACAGACGTACTTATTTTGGAAATTTTCCTTTGAAAGTTGCAGGTGACCCTGTCCACCGCCAAACCTCTGAGTTCCATTTCAGCTTTCCCTGGTGGTCACTGCCTAGGGAACATGGGACACAGCTTGCATTTGGGAATTTCAGTCCCAGAACTGAGCCGCTTCTATCTAAACAGCACTCGATGTGACTGTCTAGTTCTCTATGGTTTAGTTCCTCTGTAAGAAGCATTTGTAGGCAGAAGCACTGCAGTGTCCATTGTAGGTACAGGGTAAATGATGAAACTCTACCTTGATGTTGCCATGATGTACCAAAATAGAGCATTTTATCTCTGCAACTGAGAGGAAAGGCACATTGCCTGCGATGGAGGAGGAAAGAATGAGCGTGAGCTCTCTTTCCCCAGCTCTAGTATTTCGGGCTTGGATTTAAAGAGCAGCCAGAGGAAATTTGGACTTGAGTTCCTACTGAATTCAGCCATTTTACTGATTTAGGCACCTCTGATTAAAAAATGAAGAAGGGAAACCCTTGTTTTTGCTGCTTCCAAAAAATGCTTGCCAGAGCCCTCTGTTCCATCAGAGACAAGCGCTCCAAGATATCACCAGGAGCTTCATGGCTTCAGCCAGCGGGCAATGCTCTTCGCTGCTGTGTTTTTCCCTTCACCATGACTCCACCCTACTGACCTTTAAGTGAAGTAATAGGCCGATGAGAACACTTCCAAAGTGGAGCACTTTTCCGAATGCCTTACAACCCCTCTCTTTCCCTCTGTCTATCAGACCCAATAAGTATAAGCCTCAAACACCAGTCCCACCAGCATCTGCCAGGATAGATTTCCAAGTTTTTTTATGGGCTTCATAAAGTTGGGATCAGGGGGATTTTTCCACAGGACTTGAGTAGAAAGAAAGACTTTCCCCACCTCTTTTTTTAACTTCATCTTTCATTCTTTCATTTGGGAAACGAGCTCATTCTGAGAATAAAAATAACCCCTTGATTTGTGTACTTCTTCCTTAAAACAGAGCGAGACTTGTTGGTGGATCTAATAAAGTTTTTTTTCTCTCCTTCTTTCTCTCGTGCACAGTTAGGCTGTAATTTTATCCAGATGCTTTTGCTACTAATAGCCTTCCACTTTGTGTTTTTGTATTTCACACACACACACATCTGCCAGGCCATCTTTTCTTGACGTATCTCACAGCTTTTCACCTTCTCCTGAAGATCCACTCTGAATATCACTGGACTCTGTCAGCCTCTCCTCCAGTCTGTACCTCCTCACTTTCATGGCTTACAATTTCATCTTGATTATTGTAACATCTTCCCCTTCTGTTTGGTTAACATATTTCTGAGGTGTCTAGTGGCCAGCACCTCAACGCTGTACAAGAAGACCAAAGCAAACACTTAAAGGAAGAGCCAGCCAGCCCAAATAGATGGTCAAGCCAAACCAAGGGAGCTGGTAATGAGGCTGTCTTCACTACCCTCTCCCAGCCCCTGCTGAAGGAAAAGAGATCCATTCACAATGAAAACAGAGAAAAAGGCGCTTACAAATTAAGGGAATGAGAAGGATGGAGGTGCCAAAACAAGTTGTTGCTCAAGGGCCTGTGGTGAGGAACATGGGCTACCCACCAACAGGAGA
The DNA here is from genome assembly GCF_000737465.1 of Haliaeetus leucocephalus. Lineage (NCBI taxonomy): Eukaryota > Metazoa > Chordata > Aves > Accipitriformes > Accipitridae > Haliaeetus > Haliaeetus leucocephalus. Next base: position 5,413,822 of record NW_010973177.1, read on the forward strand.
GGTTGTTAGAGGTGTTGGCCACCAGCTGAGAAAGTCTTGTTCACAACCTGTTCCCAAGTGCCAGGTCTCTGGCACCTGGTCCATCCTTTCCCTTTGTGTTTACACAGCACTACTGACGTCTGTGGGGTCCTCGGGTCATGACTGAACTTCTTTGCCATGTTGGTAATGCAAATAATCTGGCAACTAAGAGCAACTCCACTCTGGCCAAGCCTCTGTGCCTGCCAAGCAGGATAAAGAGCTGGTCAGCAAGCCTGGAAGATACCAGTACGGCATTTAGGAACAGCATGTTCATTTTCCGTTTCCGCTTGTGTTGTCCCAGGAGAAGTCAACACATTCCTCTGCACCTGGTTCATCATCTGCAAAATAAGGATGCCTTTATTTCCTTCATTTGTCTTATTTAGGCCATAAACATTCAGTGTGGCCTTTGCTGACAGTGGGCCTAGTAAGAAAGAAGCAGTGGCATTTGTTAATGATGCTGGCAGCTTCTCTACCAATGTGTGTTGGAGCCTAGTCTAAGGACTGGAAAATGCTGATAGTGGTCACACCATGAAACGCATGTTTCCTGAGAAATGGGAGAGGAGGAGACCACTCAAGTCTTCCCAGCCCTGATTCCAAGATGCTGCCTCTAATGCCTTCTCTGATGTTGCTCACAAGAAGTTGAGGATAAGGTTCAGTTACCTTAAGTCCGATATCTAATTCTATTTGGGATGTCATGGGGTACCCTAAACACATATAGGGCTGGTGGATATGAGAGAGAAGCTAAGGAAAACCTTTGACCTTCTAGAAAGGTAGCGGGAGGCCAGTGGGAAATGGCAGCAGATGCATTTGCTTGGGCAACTGAATTTCACCTTGAAAGATTGCTTCTCCAGAGGGCAAAGTAGGCTTTGCCACCAGGTCTTGCTTGCTCTGAATTGCTGCAGAGGAGTCAGTGAAGAGGGGAGGACCAGCCCAACAAGGTCCATCCCAGGGCAATATGTCCTTTTCAGTAGAAACTACATTCTGACTGGGGCAAGACTGTTCCTTGTTCACCATTCCTTAACCTGTACATGATCAGAGACTGATGATAAGCTTTTGAGATTTAGAGTAAAGCTCAATGAAACTAAACCCAGCCGAGGCCATAGAAGCCCACTGTAATATAACAATAATTTTTCTGTTCACACACCTTGTCATACAGCAAGCAGTAGGGCTTGGGGAAGAACATTTCTACTTGCTCTGGCAAGAATAGTTATGCCAGCTGCCCAGCACCGTGTTACCCCAACTTCTACCTAATCTCATCCAAGCACTTGCACATTAATTGACCCACGTTGTGATCATTCTGCCTACAAACTTGTCCTCTCTGCAGTGATTTTCAGGCAAACCTGACTCAGGAGCAAACATTAGCTCCTCCGGAGAGGCTGACTGATATTTATGTGTGGGTTTAGTTATTGTTACTGCTCCCTGGTTGAGGACCCCAACTTTTCCTCCCTTAAACACAGGCTTCTCAACCATTTTCTTCTCCAACTGGCTAATCTGCCACCATTTGTTCCTCGACAGTGGTTTGGACTTTTTTGGCAGGGTGTCATGACAAGATCATAACACTGTTGGGGTACTGCAACAAAAGCAAAGCAGAAGCTGTGACTATTCAGGGAAATGTTCGCCCTGGACACAGCAGACTGCCTGCACCATGAGAGTCCAGGGTGCTCTATCTTTATCTTAGCCATCTTTATAACCCAGCTGTTTTGAGTTACCCCTCCAGGGTCAAGGGAAACTTTCCAGTTGCCCTGGCTTGTTGGGGGTTTTTTTGGTTTGGTTTTTTTTTTTTTGAGGGGGTTCAAGTCTTAATGAGCGACTTTGTCCCTTAAATTAAACCCCTTTCCTGATTCGGTTTGTTGCGCTCCTGTGAGCTCAGGCTTCTAGATCACACTTTAAGCTTAGGTGTTTGATTTGGCCCAGGTCATATTTATTTGAGCGCCAATTAGGGGCTAGCTCTGCAGAGCCCTGGGTGGGCCAAGTGGCAGAGAAAGGCATCACAGGGTTGTAATGTGAGGCCGTGCCCACCATGCACTGGGCTGCCTACACCTCCCCTGGAGGGGGTGAGGAGCATGGAGGAAAGATGAACCAGGCAGGCTCAGGAGGAAGAGGGTGTGCATGCCAACAGCAACCCACCCCAAGTCCTGGTGTTGCGACAAGAGGATGTTTCCTGAGAAGTATCTGACATACACTGCTACACTGCATCAGCTCATCTACCAAAAACAATGAAAATTAGCTCATACACTGCCTCTGTACCTGAGTTATCCTGGATTTCTCTCTGCCATGGTGCAGTGTAGACAACCCCTGCCTCCCCTTATATAGGAACACGATTTTTTGAGGCAACCAGTCCTCATAAATAAGTAGGTTTCTGAAACAATGTCAATAGACACTGATACGCGGTGATAAATTAGAGCTAATCTGTAGTAACTCACCTCTAAACGTAATGGAATAAGCCACCTGTTATTTACCTGGGATGTGGTGGCTATAACTTGTCCCATTTTCAGGCAATATGAGTCACAGAACTGCTCTTCTCCAGTCCTTGCCCTATGCTGAGAGAGGACACAGGAGGTACAACGCGTGGGGCTTTTGCAAGGAACTATCACAAGAAGGAACGCAAGAGAGAGGGGATGAAACAGCACAGTACTGGGTTCCCCTTTACATCTGTGGGCAGTATGCAGCTGGCCCTGCTGCAGGAATTGAAATGGAAATGGAAACATGACCACTCGTCTCCTCTGCCTCACGAAATACCTTTGTCATTGGGAGATCTCCGAAGGATCAAACAACCCTTCCTTCTGTCCTCCCCTCTTTGCTGTGGACAAGTACCCAGTTCCTCGCTTTATTAAAGTCTGTGTGCCCACTGAAAGGGTTGAAACATAGCTCAGGTCGCAGACCAGAGCAGTGATGCTATGAAATGCAAATACTATGAAAGTAGCCCTCGCCTTCCCTCAGTCTCATTAAGGCCTGGAGTCAGAAGTCACAGTTTTAACGAGAAAGGGGAATCTCACAGAGAGCCACTGTGAACCTGATTCTTCTGGTTTTCCTCGGCCAGATGGGACAGGAGCCTTCAGCCCAGATACACAGGTGGTCTGGGAGCAGAAGGTGCTCTCTGTCCCTGCTTCTGATCCTACCTAGTTATGAAGGAGCTTCTCTCTCCTTTGACTCAAAAGCTATAAAAAAATTGTCCATCCAGGTCTCAGCAGCACTGCATCCCCCACGTTCAGGAAGAGTTAACGTTCATTCCCTCCCACTTCCATCTCCCTCTCAAACCTGCTTTCTCTGCTGACATTAAAAAGCACGCACATGCAAAGTCAAGCCACCTGAGAGCTGGGACAGGAGAGCTCCAGGTAAACGCACCTCGGTGTCTCAGCCCATCCCTCTGCAGCTGCCTAGGATGAGCAGGAGTTCTTATCAAGTTAAATGCTAGAAGCAGGAGTGCAGGGAGTCCAGACTCCGGTGGCGTGGAGGAGGTGGATGATAAGAAAACCAATAACCCTCCCCATCCCTCCGGCCTTGGGGAGAGAGCAGGAGCAGGCTCCCCCACCGAGGTCGAGAAGAGGCTGTGGATCGGGAGCAGAGGAAACGCCAGCGGCAAAGCTCCCTGCGCAGCGCTGAGGTGTTAACTACATGGCCTGCCATTTACGAAGGCAGGACGGCACTTACTAGCTTACACTGCAGCCTTGCAAGGGAACGGCTATTCCCAGTCAGAGAGAGGCTGGAGCTTAAATTTAGCAACTTATTCAGTCTCTGCTAAATCGATGCATTCCTTAAAAGAGCTGGGCCATTCATGCAGCATATTTTCGGTTTACCACATGGCTTCTTGAAGTGATAGCCAATGAGTAATCTGAAAAGGTTCCCACTTCAATCATTTTTAATATTGCACTTTGGTCACTTTGACTTAAACGTGAGCCGTCCCAACCCCATTAAATCTGCCCGTCAACCCCTCTTGCTAAGTAAATGTCAACAACAACATAAAGCGCCTGGGATTCATTTTGCCATTGAATCATACATGATTGGTGGCAGGTTTTCAATCGGAAAAGCACTGGCTTCCTTTCCCCCCCTCCCTACCCCCCTCCTGCCTGACTCACTGTTCCAGTCCCTCGTGACCTTTTCTACGCTTGCCTTGTGAAACTGTCAAAGTGCCACCAAAAAACAAACAGGCTTCCAACCCAAGGGGGATCCGGGATGAACCAGAGGGGTGTTGCTGCTAACAGAGATGTGCAAACCATCCTTGAGAGAGAAAGATGAACAACAACCCAAAAAAAGAATATTGATTCAAATTTAATAGTTCTGTTCCCAAGGAAAGAAAAAAAAAAAGAAAATTAGACCTAACTCCACAGGCACAGTGGAAAAGCTGGGAAGGATTTATTTTTTTTTCCTGATTTTTTCCTTATGTTTCTATTCCCTTGTTCCTTTTTGACCAATATAAAAAAAAGGGAGGGGGGGGGGGGGATTAAAAGGTCATTTGGGGGACAGCAACTGTCAGTGATAGTGAAGTAAACGGCCCTACTGAGATGATCCACATGGGTGTCTCCCATTTCCAGCAACAGATCCTTGATCTTGCAAATCATTCGCACTGCTGCTTCTTCCCTCCTGTCCCTTCAAAATCCATCATGGAAAAACATCATCTGCAGCATTCCTGGGGACTGCTTGGGATAAAAATGGATGGTTCTATTTAATGTCATGTCTTTGATGAAAACTGCCTCCAAAATGGAGTTAAACAAGCCAACGGGAGAGCTGGATAGGTGCAGGTGAGGGGAGCTGTGCACAGGCATACACTGAGGCGAGGTGGAAAGCGATGCTCTTGCTGTAGGAGATAAGGCATGGAGAGGAATGCCACACCAGATGCTGGGAGCACAGGGAGTGAAGGACGCTTGCAGGGAGGCTCTGGAGGAAAGGAGGACCAGTGCGTCCTTAGCAAGCAAAAAGAGCAGGAGAAGGCTGAGGAAGGGCGGCCACAAGAATGAGCAGGAGACTCCTGGGACCATGGAAATAGGGCGGCAGGCACCTCTGCTAGCTCCTGGACACCTCTGAGAGGGGAGTCCTTGCAGGTGGCACAGAGCACTGGAGTGACCTTTGCCTGACAGTGTTAGGGCCTGTCAAGAATTTGAAGTGGTCATCAGAAACCTACTGAGCAAGTCAAAGATTGAACCAATGCCTAAGAGATCACACCAACTCCCTATGTAAAAAGTTCTCCTTTTAAATCAGTTCAGCTTAAAAGCATGAGTTTTGCCTACCCTCCAAGCAAGGTTTGAAGAGAACTTCTTTTTGCACCCTGTTCTTCGCATCATTCCCTGCACCCCTAGTCATGGCAATGCGCTTTTTCTCTGACACCATGTGACTATCCACCCAGATTAAGAGACTCTTTTTTCCCCAGACCAAGGGCATGTGGGGCACACAGTGCTGCCTGCACCTGGCTCTTTCTTGCAGCTACCCAGTGTTCCCCACAACGGCTTTCCTGCTCACCAGCAGTAGCTGCTGTGGTTACACACATTGCGTTGCATGAGTTACTATGAGCAAAAGCACTGAGACAGACTTCAAACAATATCCATTGTGGATTAAGCTTGGAATCCTAAAAATAAGGAGATTGTGCCCTCATATGGTCAAATGAGTGATGTTTTCTTTCTGAAAGGGATGGAGGTTTCCAGGTCAAGAGTGTTGTTTACACTCATCAGTTGATTGCCCTTAGCAGTGGCTGTTAAACTTTCCCCAAGTTTATTTTCCTTCCTTCATCCCAGGACTTAACCCTCCTTTGGTTGGTTTAAAAAGCTTCAAGGAGGCAACTGAAGATAAATAAATAATGGAGAAAGTATGAAGTGAAAAGGACAGGAAGGTTGCATGTAGTTAGCCCCCAAGTAGGACGTGCTATTTTCTGTGCCCACCAAATGAGGGCTGGCAAGGTCACCGACAGAGTGGGAGGCCTCGAGGGAAAACACTCATGAGGGGCTTTGGTGGCTTACTGGTCTAACGGCTGACTTCATACCATAGCTCACCTCCTTCCTTCCTCCATCAGCCTTAATAGAATTTTAGAGGAGGCAAAGTTGCTTCCCTCAGCAGAGATGCACAGTGAACCAGGGAGGTCTATTGAGCTGTGGTTATTGAAGGCCTTTCTATAAAATAGAGAGGTTTGACTGCTTGTGCCCAATCAATCCAATCTGCACTTTTAATATCTGTCCCTAACTAGTGCACGATATTTCCCTGTGGCCACAAAACAGCTGTTGGCTTAGTCCCCAGGGGTGGCTGTTTTTCATTGCTAGACAAAATTATTTGTTTCTGTAAATCTGTGAATGGGACTTGTGGGGAAGACAAATCATGAAAAAAAAAAAAAACTCAAGAGAAGATATAGTTGGGGAATGAAACGAGGGTTCGTACCATATACCCTTAACCAGCAAAATAGCTCTCCTGTTTCTGTTCAGCTGCAGGAGCCCTTTGATTGCCAAAGGGAAGCAGGTCTAGAGGGAGGAATGTAAATCTTCTCACTGCCCTTCCAGCCCTCCAGTCCTTTTGTCGTCATGACCCAAGAGCAGGACCATATTTTTCACACTTTTTACTTGGTGTATGGCAGAGGTGCTCAATGAATGAAGTGGTTGATCCATCCAATCACCCATCTGGACAGCCACCTTTACTGTTTCTTCTCCAGCATTTGTAGTCCTGTTTTATTCCAGTGTGGACATTGGGTCCTGTATATAAATTCTGGTGCACTGAAAGGATATTCAGGTATCTCTTTTATATCCCATAGCAGTTGCTGCTGGACCCCTGGGAGTACATGGACGACAGCCTGAAAGTCATGGATATAACATACCTGTTCACAGAAGTTTCCAAAACTATAGCAGCAGTAAAAAAGTTTCATGGAACTTGGTGGAAGAAAGCTAATTTATACCAGCCAAAACTGTTTTCCAAGGTCTTTTCAGTCTGTAGAAATTTGTCAGTCTCTATCATATTTCCTTATCATGCTATTGACATTAAGAAGCCCTCCTTGTGAGTCAAGTAGTATGTGGGGGAGAAGAAATTGGTTTGGATCAACAAAATTTACAGATAAATTTACATGAAAACACACTGATCCGGCTGTGACAAATGTCTTTAATAAATGCAGTGCAAGCTCCCAATGTTCTAAAGAGCTTTCTTGGCAAGGTGATGCTGCCTTTAAAGCTGGAATAGAAGGATTTTGTGAATGGGAATTGTACCGCTGCCCTGATCCCCTTTGGTATGAGCCTCCTGGAGGCAGAAGGGTGAGAAACAGAGAGGGAAAGACCTTCAGGAATGATCCGCAGATGGGATAACATTAACAATTACACCACAAGAGCTGCATCAGTAGAGATGTCAGATTCCTCTCCAGCGTGTTTAGCAGACCAAAGTTCAAGTGGATGGCAAATGGTTTCTGGGAAAGAGGGGGCTGAGATAGACGGGCCCCAGTCATCTGGGGTGGGCTCAAGGCTGTGCCGTAGGCTAGTGGAAGTGCAGGAATTCTTCTGCAGAAAGCATGATATTATGTCATAGGAATGTGGGGCTGGAAGGGATCTCAATGGGCCACCTCATCCATTTCCCTGCTTTGATGCAAGTTCAGGTATAGCTCAGGCATTCCTGACAGATGTCTGTCTAGCATATGCATAAAAATCCCCAGTAAAATCTCTTTAGGTGATCTAACTCAGTGCTTCACTGTCCTTACCTCTAAATGGTTGTGTTTTCTTTTTTACTACCAAACTTAAACCTGCCTTTCTGTGATTTAAAACCATACTTCTTAATCTATCCTCAGTCAACATGGAGAATAGATTGTTCTTCTCTTTGCAGCTGACTTTCATGTGTCTGAATACCATCATCATGTCTTTCCCCAGTCCTCCAAGCTCTAGACTAAACAGCTGTAGTCTGTAACCTTAGTCCCAGTTGTGTTTCCTGCTACGTCATATTGCATGTAATCATACTAGATATATAAGAATAGAATAGACCAGACTGGACCAGACCAAACTGTTTCAGTTGGGAGGGACCTACAACGATCATCTAGTCCAAATGCCTGACAAATTCAGTGCTGACCATGTTAAAGCATCGTCCAAATGCCTCTTATGCATACATAGTTCATCATGGGACTTTCTTTATTGTCATGGCACAACATTGTTCTCAAAATCTCTACCAATGCAATAGGATTCTGTTCCAGACTTGGAGATCCTGGTCATTATGGCATTAATAGTAACTAGTAACAAAAAAATCATTTAAAAGTAATCCTCAAAATGGTATTACTGCAAACCCAATAACTACTCTTCTAATGGTTTATACTGTTCAACCTCATTTTGTTTATTGGTTGCTTTTCTATGCAGTTAAGAGGTCATGCCTTGTGCCTGCCCCTTCCATCTCAAAGTCCAGTTTGGAGATAGCAAGACATCACAAGATGTCAGCTATGGCAAATAATTTTTAAGTTTTCTGGGCCCATTCTAAAAAGGCACTTAGGATACACTTTGCTTGCTGTCTTTCGCTATCTGAAAGTTGGGGATCTAATTTACAGTACTGCTCCAGGTTCTTTCTCAGGTGGGGACCATTCTTTCTCAGAGAATGCTTAATCCTCATGATTTTATACACCAGTTTTACGGTGTAACAAATCACGACACGAAAACACTGATCATTCTGAATAACTGAAAAGGAAAGCCAAATGGTTGGTTTACCCTAGCTGCCCAACTTTTAGAGAGGAAACAAGCTTGAAGTGTTTATGAAATGAGGGCTCGAAGTATGACAGAGAGTTTAACTGGATAGAAGGATGAACAAAAAGAAGAAAGGAAGAAAATGAAAGAGGGTGGAAAAGACAAAGGGTGGATGCAAGGGAGAGTGCAGGGAAGAGAAGCATATTCTCTCACAAATTTCACAAGAATCTCCTTTGCAAAATGTCCCATTATCAAGGTCATTGGCCTCTCCTTGCAGAGAGAGCTAGAAAAAAAAGCTGTAGACAAGAGTGAAAGAAATGTGGTAGAGGCGCAGAGGAGACACACAACTAAATTTCACTTTAAGCCTTCTGTGACAATGGCATCCACAACTGCTTCAAAACCAGGCTCTGGAGCCGTGAGAAGTTCCTATCCAGATGCTGAAGACCAATTTAGCTAAAAGAGTTGGTCTATAAAAAAGGAGAGCCAAAACTCCAGATTCAGCACTACCAGGGACCATGGAGTCCAGGGAGTTCCTAAATTGATTTCTGAAATGCTTTGCCTCCATCTATAGTAGAGGAGCAGTCACTGTATGACCTTAAGTGACAAAAGACAAATAGGGCCTTGAATGAGAAAAGACAAAGCTTCTTGAAGTCCCCAGAAAAGTTAATGCATTGATTTGGTGTAGTTTAGAGAGGCCCAGTGGGGCAAACAGGCTGAAACGCAGATGTTCTTCCAAAGCTGCCTTGAATTGTAGTCAGCATCTGGGGAAAGGGTAAAATGACAGAAATCAGTGGGATGCTGCACTATCCCGATCAAAACCACATGAAAGCAGGAGACTATTTTTCAAAGAGGGAAATTCCAGAAGGGAAATGGAGTATCTGTAGCTGACATCACTCCCCATCAGGCTAAATTGATGGGTGGGAGAAGATATCAGCACCGACTTTAGTATCCCTGCTGCCTGATACACAACCAACCAAAGCAGCAGTCCGTAGCCCTCAAAGAGGAACAAGTTGTCTGATCCCATTGCACAGAGGAGATCAATGATAGGATATAACAGTGCTTGGGGAAGCACAGTAGCTCTGCCAGCCGAGCACAGCCTAAGGGAGCCATCTACCAACGCTTACAGCTCCTCCGGAATCCTCCCACAGACTTCTGCTACCACAAAATCTGGGAAGGCTTGAGTTCATTTTCTTTTTAATATTTTTTTTTCCCCAACATTCATAATTTTCCAGGGCACAACTTTGTCACACATTTTTCCAGCATCTGTTTCTCAGAGCGCTCTGAGAATGAGGCAGAGGTCCTTTCTGACCCCGTACCGCACTTCCTCGGGCGCAGAGGGACAGCTTGCCGCCTGGAAGTTTCCATTTGCAGGGACTTGGGGAAGAGACAAGGGGGCTGCAGCAGATTTGTCATATTGCAGGCAGAGAGACCTGGAGAGCTTGGGAGCAGGCTAAGTGGCATTTCTCTCCTCGGTTTCCCATTGCATTACTGGACTGATAATGCAGATAACATACTCGTTTGCAGAGACATGGCAAGTCAAAGCAGAGACATGATGGGTCGGATGCAGCCTTCAACTCAGGTCCAGATCACCTGTCCTGACATCTAAGACGAACATAGGTAACATAAAGTTCAAGACAATTCAGATTGCTTGCTACAAGGATGACCTGGTGATGAAAGCATGCACTTTTAATTAGTGCAGTAGTTTAGGACTGAAAAATTCTGTAGGCATTCATATACAAGATTTAGACTGGAGAAACAGCTAGGACCACAGTCACAGACACAGAAGCTGGATGTACCTCCTTTTGTTTGCTGGTTGGAGGCAACATCAGCTCTCTAGGAGAGCTAAGGAAAGCTCTGAATCTGTCCCAGTGTTAATATTTTGATGTCTCAGCAGATAGATTAGGAGCTTATAGAAGGTCACTTGCATTTGGCCTTCTGTCACCCTCTACCTTCTTATAATGTGGAGACATTAGCACTTCTTTTCTTCACCCTAGGCCTGTCTAGACTGTGACTGCTTTGGGCAGGGATTATCTCATATGTGCAGCACCTGGCACAGCAGAGCCCTGGAGCTTGCAGCTTCCAGGCTATTCAGAAATAGCTCCATGCTGGGTTCCCTTGCAAAACCAATCTTGGACCAGGCTGATCAGCATTAGGTTCATGCAAGACTCAGAGCCAGCTCTGATCCTGTGGTGAAAGGCATTCAGTTTGCCATGATCCTCAACCCAAACCAAGCATATCTTTGGCAATTGTGGGTCTGAATGTTTGCACTGTTCAACCCTGACTCATCCCATGGAACAAGAGGAGCAGCAGGAGGAGAACCCACAAGCCCTGATGATGGAATAAAGTTTAGAGTTAAAAGGAATAAAGGCTTGTGGAAATCCCTAAGAACTAAACCACACTATCTTCAGCCTCCTGCTTTTGTAATTGTGTCAAGTCTGGATGGAAGAGAGAGACACCGCTGTTGTCACCCAAAGAGATGTCAGGTTTTATTTAGACTGATGTTAATATGCTCCTGATCCAAGGCTTCTAGTGCCTTATATTTCACTTAGAAATAACATAAATCTCCTGTTTGTCTCTTTGTGATGTGGTGAAACAAATCGTTTTAAGGGCTATGGGACAAAGTAGAATGACCACTTTGAGAGCATTAATACTCCTGGTAAAGGACATATCTGCACTTGTATGAGGGAAAAAAAGGCTAAGTAAATATAGATAACTTGGGTGAGTCATAAAGCTCCATAAGAGAAAGAGGGGGTTTGCATTGAAGTTGCACTATTAATCCCAGCAAAAGCCTCCACGCACATACTTTTGAGTTTTGGGGGCTTGTTTTAAAGCAATGTTTACTCAGTCCTTAAGGGTTAGAGTGCCCTCTTCTATACTCTCCAGGATGGACCAACCACAAGCATAATATACTGGGAGTTCCTAATTAACAGTGCCCAATGACCAACCAAACCTTGGATATTCTCAGGAAATCCCAAATTTTTAAAAAATTAAAAAAAAAAAATAAAAAAATCCTTGGTAATATAGGTGGTAGAAGATGCACAGGAATATGATGAGATGCCAGACACTTGATGTCTGCAGTCAGACAGGGTCCACTACAGCTTACCTCTGATTTACAGCTAGCACCTCCTGACCTGCATCTTTACGACATGTTGCCCATCACCACAGGTTATGGAATTGGGTCTCATGTCAAATATTAGCTTCTCCAACTTCTGGGTGCTTATGTTGAGGGTAAAGTTGGGATTCACATTGTGAAACAGTCTAGAAGTCAAGGAGGATTATGTCATACTTCTATGCATCAAGGCTCCTTCTATAGCAGATTTGCAGAAAGAAATCTCCAGAGAGTCATTAGGCATTAAAGAAGAAAACATTTGGGAAGAATATTTTTATTTTTAAAAAAGGAGAAAGGCATATATTCTCAGCTACCAGATAACTGCACAAAACAGTACTGGAAGGAACATGAAGATTTGCAACATCCCTCTTCTGCAAAGATTCTAAGTATCTAAGCCATCTCTGACAAATGATCAATAAAATTTATCTTAAAAACTTCCACTTCGGGAGATTCCACAGCCTCCTTCTGACATTGGAAACTCAGACTCCAAAATCCCCAATGTTTTATTTCCTCATGCCTCACCTACATCTTCCTTTCTGTAATGTAACCCTGACTTCTTGCCCTGGCCATCACAGATAGGGAAAAGAGGGAGAAGTGTTGACCTTGTTGCAATGGAAAAATCAGCTTTTCCTTCAGAAGCCGGTGTGGCAGAATTTTCTGCTATGGAGTTATGCCAATTTACAATCTAAAGAGAAAGTCTTAGAAAACTATTCCACCAAGAAATTCTAGAGTTGAATTTAGCCCATATATAACCCATCCTCAGCTCTAGCTGAACTTGTGTTAAGCTCTTCTGTCCCTGGAGCCCTTTAGCCAGCATTCTTTTGTGTTTGTTTAATTGACTCATCCTCAGGGAACAAAAGTTCAAATTACAAGTACAAAGGGTTTTGTGAGCAGGAACCAGCTCTGAAAAGCCCACAGAATTAAAATGTGAGTTGCTTGCAAAATGTCAGACTCTGTGAGGTTCATCCACTTCTAACAGAGTTGTATCCCTCTTGCTATGTTCCTGCACAGGCACTGAGAGAAGTTCCTGGAAGCAGGGCATATCTCCTGGGTAATACAGTTTTCTCAGTGTCGGATGGATGTCTGGCTGGGTTTTTCAGTTTTCCCTGTCTGTGGGTATTCAGGGGCATATCACCCTCTGGCTCATCTTTGGTTACAGTCCTGATTCTATGTCCCTCAGCTTTCCTCATTTTTTTAGATCCCTTCCCGTATTTATAGGAAAAGGGAGTAAAACCTATTGTGGAGTCATTCCAAACCTCCAAGGGAAAATGCCACTTCATTGATCATCTAGTTATAACACTCCGGGCCTGCAGATGGTGTGTCTCCAGAAAGGACAGAAAATGCAACAGAATTATGGATCACTTCTGTAGGCAACCAAAGTCTTTTCTCTAATGGGTTTAAAACAGAAGGTTTCAGTCCATGCACACCTACCAAACAAGTCAGCCATCCATGCCAGTAAGGACCATTAAAGTCTTTCATGGATCCTGGTAACAGCTGCAGAGAAGCTGCTCATTTGCAGGGCATCACACATTTAGGAGGATGATGGAAGTGTTCTCGCTCTTGTTCTTGTTGTTGTTGGGGCCTCATGGCTTGCGCTCACCAGAGGCACCAAAAGCTTGTGCTTGCCCAATCACTGCTGCAGTTAGCAGCTTCTGCAAAGAGGCAAGGTAGTGAATGGGCTAACTGAATGTCTGGCTATGACTGTGTTGCCTTAGGTACATGCTCCAAGGAGCAAGGAAACCAAGCATCAAGGAGCAATCTGAACCAATGCTGCTAAGAACAAACCGCTTCTAGAGCGAACTTGATGCACCCACCCTGAGCCGCACTTGAACCAGACCCTTACTCAGGACACATCAGTATTGTTGGCACAGAGTGAGACCCTGGGATGAGTTTTAACCCTTGGGTTGTGCCTGTGTTTCATCTCAGAAGGACCTGCAGAAGAGTGTGAATGGATGCGAAAGCATTGCTGACATTTAGGGAGATGCAACCTATGCACAACACCTGAGATGGGCTAGACCAACAAAGTAGATATTCACTTTCTTTCCTAGGCCAAATGGGAATACCCTTGGAGACAGGGGAAGAGATAAATTTACATCACAGCCATCTGTACTGTCTGTGCCCTAGAAGTTAGTGAGGCACCTCCATGTCCTCAAACACCTGCCATCTAAGACACCAAAGTCAATGTTAAACATAAATAATAATAACGCAATAAATGGAGGCACTTCAGTCCAGATGCAAAAGAGAATATTGCTGTGTGTTATCTCACTGGTTGGTACTATCAGTGAATGATTTAACTTGACAGGTCACCCTCTAATGACCTGCTCTCCCATGGCTCTCCAAAAACCATATGGTAAGCAGGAACAACTTCTGGGCCAGTGCTCCTTTAGCTTAAGAAATCTCCCTCGCTTGATTCCTTGCAGTGAAACGGAGTTAAATTGGGACCCATGCTGGGGAGCTGCCTAATCAGATCTACAATAAGGAAGAACTGACCTTGAACCATATTTCCATTGTGCTGGAACTGCTGTGGCATTGAGAGAGGTAAAATACCCTTTCACTACCTCCACACCTGTCTCTGAGACCTCATGGTAGGAGGTCTCCTGGTTTCAGGGCGTTCCTGGCATGGTCACAAATGCTGGCAGAGATGCACATTGTGAAGCCACCCTTGAGTAATGTGCTAAGGACCCCTGAAGGGACACTTGCTCCTTGGTGACTCTCTTTGACATCAGTTAAGGAGGAGGAAATGATAGATTATTAACCGTTCCACAAACCGGAGGTCATTTGTGGTTCATGCTTTGGCGGGCTCTGGATATCATAGGACCAGCTTTCTCGCTTGCTTGCTCACTTCTGATTTATGTGTTTACTATTGAAATGAATTACGATCGTTGAACCTTGACCCTTCATTATCCAATATCTGAATCAGGACCTTGAGGAAAAAACATTAGGACAGTAAAGTCTCTGAAGTCTGCTACCACCCTTAGCTGAAATTATCAAAAAGGAGATATTTAAAGGAGGTTAAATTTGTGATATGGCAGTTAACCACGTTAAATACAAAGATCTAAAATCTCTTCAGAGAGTGCCTGAGCTACAGAGAATATTCAGGGAAAGCATCATTAAATGCTTGCCCTGCTTTTATATTCTTTCTTAGGCATTTGCTACAGGCCATCAATAGAGCGAAGACATTAAGTGAGATGGACCATTGGTCTGAGCGGTCCAGTGTTGTTCTTATGATCACTGAAGAATGGAATGAGATTTCCAAGTAATCTTTCAAACAACCACTGGGAACCAGACTCCAGTTACTTCCAGTAGCTGTTGTTTTCTTGTGCTGGATGTGCTCCACGCGTCAGAACAAATGCTGGCTGGCTGGTACCCTGAAAATCCTCCGCAGACCTTCTGATCCCTGGGCTGATGTGTGAAGTGATATGCTTAGCAAATATGTAGATTAGATCATGCTCTGATATCTTTTATACATACAGAAAAAAACCCCAACATTTCTCACAATCAGCAAGGAAGGGAGA
This sequence comes from Haliaeetus leucocephalus, assembly GCF_000737465.1. Lineage (NCBI taxonomy): Eukaryota > Metazoa > Chordata > Aves > Accipitriformes > Accipitridae > Haliaeetus > Haliaeetus leucocephalus. The sequence goes on from NW_010973177.1 coordinate 5,429,079, forward strand.
AAGATCAAGGGAAAATAAGGCAAAAAAGGCATTTAATGCAAAAGTGCAATAATAGGAATGTTCCCAACAGCTCATTTGCAGGGCTTTGGTCACACTGATGCCGTCTTTCTCTCTTCAGACTGCTCCATATCCTTAGAGAATTTATTGGAAAGTATTGTTTCCTGAAATTCCTTTCCTGGTATTCACTGTAAATTAGCTCTTTTCTTAATTGTCTCCCATTACTTTTTTCCCTTTCTCTCAGTTCTGATCCATTTCTTCACTGTTGCCAACTCTTGCAATAGTACCGTAAGTCTTGCAATATTTAGTGTTTTACTGTAATCCCTAGCATCTGGAAGCAAGTGGTTGTGCAAGGATTCCAGCTTTCATTAAAGAAGTCTTTAGGTCTTGGAGCTGCTTAGAAAAGCTTGAAAATATGACCTGAGTGTACTGTAAAGACAAAAAAAAAAAAAAAAAAGAAGAAAGGTAAAATCACCCAAAAAGCCAAGCTACAAGGAAATGTATATACAGGAGTGAAAATAAAGATTACATTAATTTCAGGGTAAAGAGTAATTCACAAGTTTGAATATTTTGGATTGATGATATTGGTGTTTAAAACCAAGCCTATAGGATACAGATATATTCCAGTACACAACAGTTGAGTACACAACAAGGAGAAACCAGACTGTTTTCCACATTCACTGAGGGCAGAAGGAAAAGGCACCAGTCTAAATTGCATTAGACAGATGAGGAAAAATATCTTGTAACCATAAGAAAGGTTAAAAAATTGGGACAGTGGTCTGAGAGGGTGGACTCCCATTCTCAGGAGATCCTCAAGAGTTGGTAGATACACATCCATCTGAAATGGATTTGGGAGGACCTTGGGTGGAGCAAGCTAGGAGCTGAGGAAAGATGGGAGAGGAATGGCTGTATGACCTCTGAAGGCCACTGCCAGCCCTCTGCGCTAGGATTTTCCAGTCTCCTCTCATCCAACTTCTTCCTACATAGTTCTCTAACTTCACCCTCACCATGATGAACAGCTAGGGATGGGGAGGGGAGGTAGCGTGGTTGGAGTGATGTACTTAACTTCCAGACTCCTTGTAAGGACAAAGTCACATAGCTCAAAGCCTTTATTGCTCACTACTAAAAGTGACAATGACGATGATCCCTGAATTTTTGGAAACCTGACCACAGAAAATAGATTCAACAGGGAAAGCAGTAGCTTCATGCAGTTTCAGGGCAGGGGCTCAAGGCAGCATGTAGGTTTATAAAGGCCTGAAAGATTGAACAGGATCCTGTCTTACTGTGAGAGCATCCAGAAGAAGGTCTTCAGTAGGGAAGTAGGTAGGTACCTGCAGTCCATGCACAGAAAGGGTTACTGCTGACCTGTTTCTGTTTACCTGTTTCTGCCATAACTAAGAATTAGGAGGTGGGATCGGGAGGGTCTGTCCCAGTCCAGTGAATCTACCCCTTTTTTTTGCAGGACCTTGCTTCATACAAGTCATTTATAAATAACATAGGTTGCTTGCCCTTCGCTCTGCCCCAACACAGAGGCTTTCCAAGATCTCGCATCACTAGCACTTTAACTGTCTGATTTCCAGCCTGACTTCTATCTGTGGCCAGTTTCCCATCCCTTTGTTCCTGTGCCAACACTGGCCTTTAGCTTTAATAGCTGTCTCCCCACTTTGGTGTATTACTCCCAGATGTATTTCTAGTCACCAGTTACATCCCTTCTTAGCCTTTATTTGTTAAGCTAACCAGGCCAAGCAACTCTGGATCCCTCTCATCACACCAGCTCTCTGCTTACCGATTACCTTAGCAGCCTTTTTCTGCACCAGCTTCAGTAACTGTCTCATCAGCATTAGTTACCTTGCTGCAGACCTCAGGAATGAAACTGTGATCTTGACTTTCTCCTTTGAATTGTGCTATATCTTTCCTCTGACCACAGTGGGAGCAGCTGGGTACTCATCACATCTCAAAAAAGGTATTGTAGAAGTCCTAAACAAAGGCCATAAATCAAAAGTGGAGCTGCAAAGCCTATCATCTTGACAGTGACTTTCATTTAAATGGGGCCTTCAAATGCTGCAATCTTAAAAGACAATTTATGTGATGATAGAAACTTGCATATTGTAATTAATCAGGAGCCGCTTAAGGAAGGATTCAACTCACCTGACTGTATACATCTAAAAGTTAGTCATATTGTCTAAACTAGTCATCTGAAAAGCCACTGGAAAGAGGCTGGCATCTCCAGAGAGTGGGTCAACAAGCTGATTTTCAGTAGCATTTTCGGATAGGAGTAATCACACCCCAGGGAGACAGTCCTCTCTCGCTGGCTTTCACAGGAGCCTGGATGACCACATCCAACCAGACACCTAATTGTTCAGGGAGCTACCAAGCCTTGAGATAAACTCTGGCTTAAAACACAATGGAGAGTTAGAGCCCCAAACTGGCATTAAATATAGCTGACTGCTGCTTAGTAAAACTCTGCTGAAACCTGGCAGAAAAAGCCAGCTGCAGATGTACAGTTGCTCATATTGACTCTGGATGGGAGTTGCATGTTGGAAGTTCACAAAAGGTTTCATTTGTTTCTGAGTCTGTTCTATAAGACTGAAATGAGATCAAGTAAAGCAAGCAATAAGTAAAAGATTTTAACAGTTACGTACTACATGTATTGACTGAACTAACCTTAAGTTTGTGTTCAGCTCAGTACAAATAGGTCCTGGTTTACATCTAAGACTCCTTAGGGATATTGTAGTTAAAAATAATGAATGAATACATGTCAGGAATATGGAAAAAGTTCTCCTGTATCTTGTAATCTCTAGCTTCTGATTGACATAGCAGGCATTTTGTTATTAATTTATATGCTCTGCTTTCCCATAAAAGACAATAGCCACAGAGAAAATTCAACAACAATGATGACAACCCCATAAAATTCTGAGAGAAGATGGGATTGTGCTGTTCTGCTCGCAGGGATTAGAGGGTAAGGGAATTCTCTGGCATTGACTTCATGCCAAGTAGTTCAGGACCTTTTTATCCACCTCATTGGATTATCCACAGGAAGTCTTCTGACTCATTAACTCCATTGAGAAGGTCAAATAGGATTTTCAGCAACCTTAACCTCTCCTCAGCAAGTGGTTATGGGCTGCAGAGATCGCCTTGATTTCTGTCACAGTGCAACAATCTCTGAAAAGACATTGTGGAAAACTTTCTATTTTTACTTTATTTTATGCATGGTTGGCACAAAATGGTCACTGAGTATGAGGACACAGAGGCCTGTGGATTTTCATCCTTTTTCAGGGATATTTTAGGACTGCAATAGGTTTCTCACTTTAAGTTCCAATATGAATTTATCTAGCATGGGGACTGTCAGGAGGATGGGAAACATGACAAAGATATAGTCAGAAGTTTGTAAAGAAAGGTGGGAGAGGTCAGGTTATAAGAAGCACCTCAAAGAATGAGACATCCCCTTAGATCTGAGTAGGTTTAATTAATTTCCTTCATTTAATGAAAATTGCTTATCTTGAAGGTGTAAGCTTCTAATCTACACCTAGAGATAACATGACAGTGCTCTTGTTAACTGCTGTGGAGATAAGATCATAACCTACAAAAAAAAATGGAGATGGACACCCGGGCTAACCTTGAGAACTGGGCTACAGCTGAGAAATGAGTCTGCTGAGGTGGGCATGTCTTCGAATGGTTGACACCTGTAGAACCTCAGGACTCAGAGGAGGCTGCAGCAGGATCTACACAAGGAGAAGAATAAGGCACCGGGAAGGGAGCTCTTATCCATTTGAAGGCTGCTGGACTGTGGCCCAACGAGGAATTATCATTAACTCAAGTGCTGCACATGCAGCTTGGCCGCCACACTGACTGGTGATGGCAGCTTTCTGCTTAGGTGACTTGGTCATTCTGAACCGGCTGTCACGGGTTCAGACCTGTGTCTGGGACAGGCTTTTGGCAAGCTGCCTGTAGAATGTGGTTGGGCATGGAGAGGTTTTACGGGAGCTCCGACTGTCCCACTGTCCCTATGCTGTGCCCCGAGATGCGACCAAGCACTGACTGGGAGACGCTGGCCCAAGCCCAGGGCAGGCAGCAGACAGAAACGGCACAGCATGGCTCGCTGCTGGCCATTACGTCAGCCAGCGCACAGGCTCTATTTTGTTTATGAGTGTGGCTGTAGCCCATGTGTGGGGGCAGAAAGACACGCATCCTCTCCCCGACACATTTCTAAACAGCTAAACGAACGGAGCGTGAGCATTCTGAGTCAGTAACATCTTAAGCAGCTGTGGTTTGTTACTTATTTCTGCGCTGTCTGGTTTGCGTTCGCACCTTGGGAATTAGTGCCTATTTGCTGGTTCAGATCAGACTGGAGAACTTAAGGTCTGCTATCACTTAATCAGATGTTTTGGTATCAGATTCCTGCTAACCTTAAAAAAACATTGGAACTGGGTATGGATTTTATGGTACTTCTGTGCTGTGGAAATCACCTTCTTAGTGCTGTACTGCAGCTTAAGGGACAGTGCACAGAATGTCCTTTGAACACAGATGACCCTAAAAGATGTTCATTTAAGGGAGCTTGGGAATTGCTTCAGCTCTGCATTCAGCTAGGTCTTTTATGAACTGTGTGCAGTAGCAGTTTATACATAGAGAGAAGTTCATGAAGTGAGTCTCTGCTTAGCAAAGGAGAAAAAAAGTTTCCTGAGACCTATGGGATATAAGCACAGAAGCAGCAAAGAAAAAGATGGTGCTTTACCTTAGGAAAGAGCAGCTATCACCCTGTTACAGAAACGCTAATCCAAGAGAAGTGAGAAAGTGAGAGAGCATGCTAAAAACACCATGAAGGCAATTCGATTGCAAAAAAACCCCATACCCCACCTTCAAAGGCAGCTCATGTTCTGCGTATAAAAAGGAAGGTGGGGAGGGACGTTGCACAAGGAGCATCATGTGAGGAAAATACAGGCATAAAAATATTCTGTAACCTGGAAGGAAATGGTAGGAGGAGAAGCAAAAGAGGGCAGCTGAGCTGGGAAAACTCGAATGAGAAGTGAGAGAAGTTTGCTGTGGGAGCTCTTTTCCACAGGACAGGGATGGAGGCTTTCTTAGGAACAGCTCATTGAATCTGGTTATCTTTTTGCAGGAGATAGCTGTGCACTATATAAGTTATAAAGATTGATGCAGGGGTGTTGGAGTGAAACTGAGAGTTTCTGAAAACAAAAGTCCATCTAAGTGATCTAACTGATCTTTTTTAACTTAATTCTAAGACTTTTAGTCTGTACATAGCACTGGGAGGGTGCAAACTGCTGTGTTGCAGAGTTGCTTGAACCTCACACAAAATCAGCCAGAGCCCAAAGGAGTCAGACATGTGCTTGTCTCTGGGGGAAGAGATACTGGAAGCAGGAAAAAGCATATTTAATTGCATTTATTGACAGTCTATTGATCACGGACCCTCTTCTCCTGTTGAGGGATTTATCACTCCCTGGAGGATTAGGATGATCACTCTGACTGTCCTTGTATGCCACCAAAATGCAAAGCTGGAGGATTCGGACAATGCAGAGGTTGCAGGAAAACCATGGAAGGAGACATGCCCCAGAGTGCAGCTGCAAAAAATGGGCTGAAGATGCAAGAGCAGCCTTGCTGGGTGAGAGGTGCCATCCCTCTAGCACAGTCCCCTGTCTCTGGCCAAGAACCAGGGTCTAGGAAGGGCTCGTGCAAATGTCTGAACATGCCTCAGGGATCTTGCAGGGGGCTGGAGCAACCTCAGGGTGGTTTGCCCAGAAGAAAGGCACTGCACGGTGGGCACGTCTTCACAGGTGGTAGCTGGCACACTGTAGATCTCCACTAATTCAGTAGTACCCTATGCACAGACTTGAAAAAAACCTAGATCAAAATGTGCTCAGTGAAGGCCTGTATCTAGCAGCATTTATCAGGACTCCGCTTTTACAGAAAAAAAAAAAAAAGAAAGAAAAATCAATAAAATCCTCTGTTGGTTTTTGCATAACAAACCGGGGAAATCTATGGCTTGAACTGGAAGAAAAGGACAAAACCTGCCGCAGATAGAGAACTGATGTCAGCTGTCATCCTCCTTTAGAAAAGCCCAGGACAATGGCACTGAATTAGGACAAGCCTGAAAGACATCCCGGTACCGGGAGCTTGGGTGTCCTGCCTGAAAGGGCCGGAGGGCCAGTCATTATCTGCAAAGTGAGGTCTTCTTTGTTAACCCTGTCACCACTCCTCCACCCACACCGCTCGGCCCCATATTCCTGGTGGCCAAGAAAACAAAACCCGCTCCTGCCCCACTGGGAGGAGAGCAGGGCAAGAAAAGAAAGCAGAGGGAGGGCTGGGAGAGAGGGGGAGCGAGAGAAACTCATCTTGAATGCGCTATCAGATAAGGACTGTTGAAATAAGCCTTTTTTTTCCTTTTTTTTCTTTCCGTAGCTCCCTCTGCAAGCAGCAGCAATGGGAGGAAATAGATAATTAAAGGGCCTTTTAAAATGGCCCCACTGTTGTCCCAGGGCTGAGAAGGTGCGCTGGCAGGACATGCGAAATACCCAGCAAAGCAGACCTTTATCTCTTCCTAATGACTTGCAATGAAAAGGGTTTTTTTCCTTAGGCCCTGGGCTCAGCCTCCTACCCTGGGAAGATTTCATTCTCAAGGCCAGGAGAATAAGTCCTCTTGTCCACTTGCAGGCTGCGGATAAATGGACAGCACTGTTGTGGCTGGGTTTTGTGCCTCCACCGCCCCAAATGTCCTGGGCTGTTAATGAAAGGGGAGAAGCTGGAGGAATTGATCTCAGACGCAAACGTTTCTTTTCACCTGTCCCTCCCTTCCCACCCTGTCTTATGAAGATTTCTCTCTTTTTTTTTGTTCTTGCGGGATACAAAGGGGTCCCAATCTTTCACCCTTTCTGTCCTTGCTCCCTCCTGAAGGATCTTGCTGTGAGCTGACCCAAGGTGCTCCCAAATCCCAACCAACCTTGGTGTAGCTGAAGTGGGGTGCACCCCGTCCCACACTGGTACTGGTTTGGATCTCATTGCTTGGCTCAGGTCATCAGAAACATTTCTGTCCATGCCACTGGTTCCCTCCTGTACTCTGGGCAAGTCCTTCCCCTCCTCAACACCCCGTGCCTCAGTTTCCCCATTCATAGACGGGACAATGACCTCTTTCCTAACCATGAGGGGGTTCTTTGATCCAATGAGACAGAGGCAATGAGTAAAATCTTCCTTTTCAGCCAGCTGAGAGCAGAGACTTGGGAAGGAGATGAGCTATTCCCACCAACGGAGGCAACCAGCTGCTACACAGCCAACAGCTCTGTCCCCAGCCGTACCCCATGAAGGAGATGTCGCCAATACTACAGCACAGTGCGCAGTGCTGGCTCCACAGTCCAAAGCTCCACACACCTAGGAGCGGATACGGTTTGTCTGCAAAAGTCTAAATTTACAGTCTAAATAAAACAACAAAGAGTCCAGAATCATCCAGCTATTTATAAAAGCACAAGTATTTTTTTATCTCCCTATTCACAGGGTCAGAGATTCTTACTCGTGTCTTTTAATATTATTTGCTTATTTTATTGAATGACTGTGTAACTTTCGAAGGAGGACTAGCAGCCAGATTGTCCTGCATTGCACTGCTACCTGATGGCCAGGGGAAGAAGAGGTGGTAGATAGAAAAAGGTCTTAGCTTGCTGGCCAAGAACATTTTATAGTGTTATAAAGTTTTTGCTGCTGCTGTTGTACTTACTAGTAGTTTACTTCAGCCCAGGCACTGCTCAGGAGCCGATCCCTGAATGCATCTGCCAGCTTTGTGGAAACGTGAAAGTGAATTGTTTGCGATCTTTTCTGCTGGCTGTTCTCTGGTGCTCTGCATCAGATCCTGCAACAGCCTGACAGCCACAGGTTAAGCAACACCGCGCCAGACTTTGCTTGCTAGTCGCCCTCAAGTCCGTACCATCTGCAAACACTTACTCCTCACCCCAAGAGATGTGCCAGGCAGACGACAGGCTCTGTTCCCACTCACCCTACTTCTCCCTACTATATTTTTGAAACTTCCCCCAGTGTTTGTGCCTCATATGAGGCACACAGACCCGCATTGCCCTGCTCTTCCAGCCTCTGGTGCACTTTCTTTCCCAGACGACTGTGTTAGGGGAATTCTTCAGGCCTCCATTTCTGTTCCTCATCCCATCTCTGTAAGTCTCTGCACAACTTCCCCTTTCTCTTTGCCTCCACTTTCTGCTCTGGCATGGGGTAAAATGACAGTCCTGCCTGAACAAAAGGGGCGTTAGTCCCATGGAAACTCAACCTGTGCCTGGTGCAGCCTTTGACGCCCTTGCAAAGTGCCAGCAGATTCCAGCGACAGTGCGCAGCACCTCTCCTTGCCCTGAGGTCAATGATGCTGGTGAGGCCAGCACCGTGCAGAAGTGCACCATCCTGAGCGAGGCCAGCACCGTGCAGAAGTGCACCGTCTTGCAAATCAAGGGAAGCCTTACCCCTGCAGGGGAAGAGACTGGGGCAGACAGTGGGAAGGAGAAACAGGCAGAGGCTGGGAAGAAAACTCCTGAATCTTGCCAAACATTTGAGGTAGAGGAGGGAAAGGATGAAGCGAACAAAAGGGCGGTGTTGTCTGAGACTCTAATTAATGTAAAAACACAGTTCACCTGGGCTAAGACAGATCTTTTTACTGAGTGGAGACAGTTTTTATCTGCCCTTTGCAGCCCTGGTTATTCTTCCCCTTGGCATCTGGTTACCTATTTAGCGCACTGGTGTGCACGCACTCACACACCCCTGGCCAGCCCGTGCAGAGTCCAGCCTGCTGGAGGTAGCTGTGGGTTTGTTGTGATGTTAATTACCCTTCTCACAATATGCAACAATTTCCTGGGTACTTGCAGAAATCCTTCGCACAGCAGTGTTTATTTTACTAAAGCATCGTCTGAAAATGGGAATGGGAAGAGACATGGTAGTTTTGATTTTGCACTCTTGATTTTGTATTCGGTGCCCTGAACACCAGCAAGGCACAAGAGAGTTGAGAATCAGCTTACAAATGAAGGAAGAGATTATTTTCAGGCTCATTTTGTTGTAAAGGTGGCATTCAGTTGCCCAAGCAGAAAGCTAACACCAGAAGGGTACAGAGCTCCTGCACATCACGTATGTTGGTCCCATGCAAATCTGCCCAATAACCCAGAGCATCTAAAACTAGCCACCTTCATTTAGGCTTTTGCATTCAAGGATACATCTCTAGGAAGAGATGAGTCACCCCCTCAAATTTCCCTTCTTCTCCCTCAAAAGCAAAGGGATCCCAAAGACACTCAGAAGACTCCTCTGATCCTCCCTAGGTTAGTTCAACCTCACCCCAGGGGTTATTCTCAGCTTTGTGTGTCCTGTTTGATGGGCAGAATTACACCGAACAGCTCATGTGTATGTAAAACACATGTCCCACTATAGCCTCAGTGCTAGGACTTTTTGGAGGCTGGTTCAGGATGATTTCTCCCTTATTACTGGTGGGTGCCTGGTACCTCCTGGATCATGAATGAAGGCCTTGTGGTGGGCTCCATGCTGCAGTTTTACAATTTTTGCCAGGCCCAGGTATAAAATAAAAACTCCTTCAAAATCTGATCATCCATCTCTATTTGTCATGAAACACAGCTGCAAAACTGTTTGGAGATATCTGTTTTATGGATTATCATTTTTCTTTTGCTAACCTCCCCATGTTCAGCTCAAATTAAGTAACTTGTGTCTTTCTTCTCCTTGCATGATAATCCTTTTCCCATGTCTCCCTTTACTAATGCACCTTCTACCATGCAAGAGCCAGCCATCTTCTTTCTCTGTACCATTTCTACTTAAACTCAGAGGAGTTCTTCTCATCTCACATTTGCCTTTGAAGTTTACTACTCCTGTTTAACACTGGAAAGGGTGTGCACCTCAGGATGCACCTGAAAGCTCTTCAGTGTCCATCCAGTTGTTCCAGCTGTTGAAGCAGAAGGAGTCGCCTTTACCTTCAAACCTTCTCCTGTCTTCGTGAGTGATGTATGTGAAAGATGCCTTGCCTTGCAGAAGGTCTGGGGTCTTCTGGAGAGGGCATCAAGTGAAAGCTTGTGTTTCAAGCTGTTCCTCTGAGCCTGGACCGCTGTGTGATGCAGGGAAAGCCACCCCATCCCATTTCATCTCTGCCCACACTTTCTGCTCTGTTTACTCATCCTTCTTTAATCCCAACTGCAGGTCCTGATTCACACTGAGATGCTGACCGTGGGTGGGGACTCAGACTTACCATTACCACTACAACAGGTGGAAGCTGATGTGCCTTACATGTACTGTGCGTAGTGAGCAGGAGAGAAAAACAGTGTGTGGGGAATTTGTGTTGTATGAAAAACTAAACCAGACACCCAAAATCTGCAGGTTCACTACCTGCGTCTCTGTACTTGTTTCGAACTCAGCAAATATAATAGTCACAACAGCAAATAAGTGGTAATCTGCAGGGCTAGACAAGGTCAGGAACATTTTAGTGAAATGTTCTTTTCAGCCTTATTTTTATTGCAATCAAAATGACTAAAAATAAGTGGGATGACATCCACAGTATTTTTATTCAGATCTAAATAATTGAAACACATGGATAAAAGTTATGTGTTTTATTTTCTTTCATGTGGAATTTACTCTGCCTTCCAAACACAAAAAAATTATATGTGTGTGTGCGCGCGTGTGTGCGTGTGTCTGAATACGCAACAGTCGTATTTATATTCTGTGTTTTAGTTATTAAAAACAAAGTTTCAGTCGAAACAAAACATGTGCTGGACCAGCCAGTAATTGTTATTTATTTAGCCAGATGTCACCTCTTGGCGAATAGCTATGCGCTTTGGGTTTTAGTCATAAAAAATAATACATTAAAACTGTGGAATGTTCCCCAAAGTGGAAACTCTGGATAGACGGACATTGCTGAGGAAGGGAGGTGAGGGAAGCTGTTCGAGCCCTGGACCCCTCCCTGTCCACACTGCTTCACCCGAGCCTTGCTTGCTGGCTCTGTTTCGGACCACCCCAACTTGCTCCCTCAGAGACGTGGTTGTGGGGATAACTCAATCCTGTGATCCCACCTCGTAGCCTGGAAGGGTGAGATTGCACCCAGATGGGCTCTGGTCACCCCACGCACTGCTCCAAACCTAGTCTGGGAGGCTTTGCATACTCAAACAGGCTTGCAACACATACATTCATGCTATAACTGCATCATCTTGAGGTATTGCAGCAGAGTTCATATTATTTCAGATGTTTTGAACAGAAAAAAATGCAGAAAATATGAGACTGTGCTGGGGGAACTAAGAGGAGAGTCAGGTCCAGCTGCTACTTGATGTAGATGTGGTCAACCTTCTTTTAGAGAGGAACAGAACTGAGCAGCATGGATGTCAGCCTGACTTATGCCCCTTGGTCCCTGGTGCTCTCTTATTTTGTTCTGCACTCATACCTTGAATTCCTGCCCAGTTCTGTTTGTGGATATACAATCCATTTGAACATCTACATCAAAAGATAAATAATTCATTTGGCTAATGGAAGGCAGGGAAGGAAAGTTGTTTCTCCCTTCTTTGTCCATCCTAAGGTCCACTCAGTCATCTTTGGGGCAAGCCAGAGGGAGCCAGCTCTATCATTTTGGCATTTTGGGGCCACACTCAGCAGCAGCTGAATCCAACTTATCGCCTTGACCGTCTGCAGCAAAGACAAGCTTTGCAAACTATTGCGTTGATGGTGGCAACAGGCTTTGAGTTTGATGACACGAGGAAGAGGGGTGGGGGCAATTTATAAGGAAATAGGGGACAAAGCTGTAGGCTTAGTTGCTCTTCCTTCTGCTGCAGGCTTGAACGGAGGGAAGCCAGGTGTAACTGGGCTGGAGTTCAAGCGAGGTTGGCCCTGGGCTTCAGTCAGCACCTGCTTTTCATGGGAACGACAGCCCCTCTGTTCCCAGCACCGAGGGAGCTCAATGAGAGCCTGCAGAGCCAGGCAGCCTGGCGCAGACCCAGGCTCCCGTGACACGATAAACACTCTCTCTCTCTGCTGCTTGACAGACATCCAAAAGAGAGGGAGGGAAAGAGAGATCCAAACAGGCTGGGAGTGACATGCCGTGTGGAGAGGAAGCTTTTCCCCAGGGACTGCAAGGTTGCTTCTGTGCCAAATGCCCGGCCATCAGAAGCCACCTCGCAGAATGTGTTAGCGTTCACAGTCATCCGTGCAAGGAAGGATATGTGGATTTGCTACTGAGATGCATCTTTGAACAAGGAGGTATTAAAAAAAAGCCTGTCATGGCAGTTCTGCATTACAGCTGACCCTGGGCAGCTTGCATCCAGGAGCCTGAAGACACCTATGGAGCTGAAAGCAGCAGAACGATGGGCAGAGAAGGAGTATGTGTGTATGCTGTGTTTGGGGGTGGCTACTGATTTACAGGAGGACAGAGGGAGTTAAATAGCAGGAACTGAATGCACCATGGCACGTGGCTAGCAGACCAAAAAGGTTTTGCAGACCCCAGTCTATGTATTGAATCATAGAATCATTTAGGTTGGAAAAGACCTTTAAGATCATCAAGTCCAACCATAAGCCTAACACTGCCAAGTCCACCACTAAGCCGTGTCCTGAAGCACCACATCTACACATCTTTTAAATACCCCCAGGGATGGTGACTCCACCACTTCCCTGGGCAGCCTGTTCCAGTGCTGGACAACTCTCTCAGTGAAGAAATTTTTCCTAATACCCAATCTAAACCTCCCCTGGTGTAACTTGAGGCCTTTTCCTCTCATCCTATCACTTGTTACTTGGGAAAAGAGACTGACCCCCACCTCGCTACAACCTCCTTTCAGGTAGTTGTAGAGAACGATAAGGTCTCCCTATAAAACATGCTATCTTCAGTCAGGGGTTGCACATAACTCTGGGCAAGGGTGGAAAATAGCAATGATGCACAGGTACCCCTTAAATCTGAGAGTCCCTTATAGCTGAGAAAGGTGAAAACAGCACGGGGACATTCAGGACCAGAGGTGAGCTCTGTCTACAAAGGTCTGATGGGATTGGACTCTTCCCATCCCAACTGCTTTTCAGCTCAGAACTGATTATTTGGTTAAACCAAAGCTTTATACAAAGTTCCTGCTTTATTTAGAAAATTGGTATCTCAGTGGAAAAAAAAAATATCAGTGTTAAAAGAACATTGTTTTAGCTAAAATGTCTATAAATCTGAGGAAACCTTGATTTGAAGCAAAAATTTTGATAATTTCTTGAGAGTCTGAAATCATGCACAGACTTTATTTAACCAAAAGAAAAAAAAATCTAAAAAATTTGCATGTTGAAATTGCCCTTCACATATGCTATATTGCTCACTCTAATGTTCATTCATCAAGTTAAAGAAAAGCCACATTTAAAAACCTTGAGGCTTAAGACTTCAACATAGTGCTAGGCAAGGTCTTTTCTTCCCATTCTCATTTGTAATGCTGCCTTCAAGGACACCTATTCCAGCCCATTACCTTCACGGCCTGAAAATCATTGTTTGAAAATCATGGTCTGCCTAAATCTGAAATTTCAGTTTTCATCTGAGAACTTTTCAACTTTCAGGTCCTGCCTGTTGTTAGATGTACCTAAAGCCTCACTAAGGACCTACAGTTCTGTTGGAGGATATACCCTAAAACACCTGAATCCTTGTAGACCTCCTAAAAATTCTAACTCCCAAGAAAGCCTTGACGGGATTCCCAGATTAGGGTCTCAGCAGAATTTCTGGTGAGGCTTCAGAGGAAAGGTAAGATGCTCTAACAGTTAAAAAACTGCAGTTCTTCCTGGTGCCATCTGCACTCTTATGGGAGCTCTGATGCTTACTATACTCTTAGAAAACTCGTGACCTTGCTTTCCAGTTTAGTTCTCTGCCAATTAAATGAGCCAAAACAGAGGTTCAAAGAGTGCCAGAGTCAGTGCAAGGGACAGAGCAGGACCCTGTGGCAAGGAGCCGTTCAGCAGCTGTGAGCTGCTGGATCAGCTCAGCCATCTTATAAAACCTTCCCCCACAACGTGTCCCAGGCACACCTATATGGGCTTTCACACGTGTCCTGACCACAAAAACCCTCCCACTCTCTTTATACCTACCAAGCCTGTAGTTAGCGTATAAATGAGTTTGACTCGCCACCGCCAGAATAACCCATCCATTGACCCTTAAGATATCCTGGACTGGACTTTCACTGCAAAACCTCCTGTTTAAGCTATTTCACTTTGAATAAAGTATTTCAGTATTCATTGCTGAAAGGATAGGGACCCAGGCATACGAGACTTACGCTGTCACAACGAATAGGAGACCGAGTCCTGAGCTCGGCATCAGGCTCCCTGTGCAGCAGGCAGGGAGAGCAGGCATCTGTTCTGCTGCAAATTACGTTAGTCTGCTACTGTGGCATTAAAAAAAGCATCTAGGGGGGATGAGGGAGACGACGTCTGTGAGAGCAGAGCTGGAGGTTATACATGAACTTGGACAGATCCCAAGGAATTTCACCAGCCTATTAAGAAAGCATTTACATCAACCACAAGTTGCTTAATGTTTACTATGTTAAATAATCCAAATTCCATGGAACTCTTTGTTCTTATGCATTTGGGGGAAAAAGTGATACCTATAAGCAGCGCTCTCCAACCTTTAATAGCTTTGGTCCTGTTTGCTCGCTGTATTCTGGTGGCTTTTGTGCAGTTACCCAGCAGAGCATTACTCCTTGCAAAGCACACATTCCCGGGGAGACAGGTCGTGCTTTGGGGCTGCCAGACCACCGTGCCAGGACCCGCGCGGACCTGCCGAGGTGAGAGTTAAGCCTTTTTGCCTGAGAAGTGATATTATCAGCTGTTTTCTCAGAGAAACTCCATTATGCCTGAATAGAGCCAGAGCAGGGAGGGATATAGGCAAAGAGACAATAATGATGCCTTTTTAGAAGCAACATAAAAGAACGCCAGGACTTCGGCAAGAAACCTGAGGAGTTAAGAGGCAGCGCTGAGGTCTCAATGGAGATGGGGTATTCTTCTTCCCCTCGCCGGGCCCTGGAGGTATTTTGGAGTGGTCAGAGCCAGAGGGGAGTTAGTAACTGCTCGCCTGATAAGGGATCATTGACTGTGGAAGGTGAGCATAGGGAGGAGGGTTTTCACATTAGATTTGGGCTAGGGCCAATGGACTTAATCATCTTGGCTCCCAGACTGGCTCCCGGTAGCTCCAAATCCCACCCTTGTTCCCTCGGCCGCGTTGGTGTTGGGAAAACATGAGTGAGGTCAGCAGAAACCCTTGTGAATGGAGCATTTTTTCTGCTGCAGGCTGCAAAGAAGAGAGAGGGGGATTCAGACCCACGGGTCTCAGCTGCGGTGGCTGAGTTGGAAGGAAAGCAAGGCTTTTCCTGCTGGCCCAGCATGATGGGATTCAACCCATCAGGCCCTTCATGCTCTCCTCTACTAGGCAAAATGCCCTGCAATGACCCTCCCATGGGATAAACAAACCAGGGGCTTGGGGACGTGGCAAGATTAGCTGGGTTCAACATTACCGATGGCCTCTGTCTTCTCCTCCACAGCATTCCACATCCAGTCCCTTGCGTGGTCCCGCTGGTCAGAGTTATGCAGTACTCATCGATTTGCCCCAGTGCATCTCCAGCACTTGCACCACCGCATCTGTCGGAGATCTGTTACAGTGCCCAGACATGAGGCTCTGTACGTCTGTGCGGTCTGCAAGCTGTCCAGTATTTCAGGCTGAGGTCTCAGTGTTGCAGAGCCATGCCATGGCTGCAGCGAGACCTTGCATGTTTGCAAAACGATGGCAAACAAGGCTCTTCGGGCCCTTGGGCTCTTGGGTCTGACAAGGTTTTTCCTCTGTTTTTGCGGCAGAGCACATGACAGCCTTTGTGTTGTGGGATCCAAGATAAAATTTATAGCCATGGTATAACTGGTTTCAGATTAGTACCCGATGACTCCACCAAGAAATCTTCAGAAGGCAAACAACTACTGGAGAATCAGCTGCTGAACATGGTGGAGGATGTGGAGGGGGAGTTCCCAAAAGAAGTTAAGAAAGTCCTGCATGAAGAGAGAAAATAAAAGAAAAGCTCAGGGAGAAGGCAGGTGGCTAAGGAAGGGACAGCAATCCTGGCTTTTTTATGATTTTCACAACTGGATACCACCTCACAAGCTCCTTCTGCATTCTCAGTTGTGGATTTGCAATGAGTGGGGAGCTGGAATTGCGGGAGCTGAGGGCAGAAGCAAAGATGGTTCTCTTATGTACCACAATCACAGAGAAGATTTTTATTGATGGAAGCCTAAAAAACCAGCACAGAGTAAGAACAGGAGTAAATAAACTGCTATGCAGAATCTGCCCCATGCTTAACCTGTGGTTTCAGAACAGTTTGTCTGCTTCTGTCATGGTAGAGGAAAACTTAAATCAAGCCTACGTATGCTTACCTCCGCTCCAGCACTTTATTTCTGGACATCCTCAAATATAGACAAGCATCATCATTTGAATTTCTTAGTGGGGGAAATGAGCCACAGGAAAGGAAATCATCAGACCACACATGAAGCCAGGAACAGAATGCAGATTCCATAGCTTTCCCTCCTTGAGAAGCTATGGATGAGTTTCTCCACTTCCTAATTAAGGTTTTCAAGGATTGCTGAGCACAGCCCAAAGATGTCATCCACTAATACCTGCTTCCAGCCCACAGCTTCTGTTCAGCAGCATTCAAAGTCTGTAAAAGAAATAACTTTTCACCTGGTACTCTTGCAGTACGAGACCACCAAGAGCACTTAGGAATAACTGCATTTCTAGACAGTTATCTGTTCTGTTTTGTTCAGGGTTAAATCCTAATAAAACTTCAATGGCACTTAAAAAGAGTTTTCTGTGCAAGGGTATACCCATGAATGGACACCTGCATCATGACAGCAGCCAACCTGGGCTACCCAGCGTTCTGGGGAGCAGTCCTCAGCCAGCCTTTCAAGCAGCTCAGTGAGTGAGGAGTTGTCCACCCACCCAAAGCTGCACCAGAAGGAAAACTCTCAGCCCTTCCCAAGCGGCTGGAAGGATGCACCAGGAAGAGGACTGCCTGACACAGATGGGAAGGGAACCAGAGCCTCAGCCTTGCAGCAGGACTGCCTTGGCCAAGGATTCAGCCACTGCAGAACCGACCTCCCAGTGCCGCACATCTGCCAGATCATGCCCCTTCTCTTCCCTTCCTTGGTGGTCACTTTGAGTGCCAGAGGGAACTATTCCAGCCAGGGAAGCAAGAAACAGGCTTGCTTCAAACCCAACATGTGCTGTGTGGGTGGTGAAAGCTGCCTTGTGATATTGAGGTCAGAGAAGGTACCAGGACCTGATGCAGGGTCCAAATCAGTCCAATCTACCCTGCACTTTAACAAGTTGCCTCTAAGCTGGTTTCAAGGCCAAATGCACTAATCATTAATACTTTTCTCTCTGATGGAGGACTTAAAGTCGGCTTTGAGGTGAGGCCCCAGGTGGACCTCCTATACACCTCCTTCCTCAGTGTGCTCTTCCCTGGAATGTCCTGATTCATGGCAAGGCTGCCTGTGTGATACAGGACAGAGATGATGACTCCAGGCCCTTGCCAGAGAGACGCCCCACATGACAAAATTCTGCTGTCATCTAAAGTACCTATAAGGGTGACCTGATAAAATAGATCCTGGGAGTACTCAGTTATGTGTGGGGGACCAGTCTGCTGGGTGCACCAGGACATTGCTGAGAAAGGGACTGAGTTATATATATTTGGAAATCCAGAAAAAGAGCAAAAGGCAGACTTGTTAGAGCGCGTACTAACAGACACATGTCCTTGGTCAAAAATAAATCACAGTCAAGAAGAGCAATGCAGGAAACATATGATGAAGCATCAGAAAGACAGAACAATGATCTGAGTCAAGAGTTTCCAGGAGATGTCGGCACTTCTTCTGAAACTGTGGGCAGAGCACGCAAGGCCTGCCTGAGTTTCTCTTCCAGCCCATTTGGAGCAGCTTCTCTCGGGCTGGATGCTTCCCAGGCTCCCATGACAAGATCATACACCATGCTTCACTCCCATCTCATGCCATTGGAATGAAAGGATGAAGCAATGGGCATGTGCTTTGTCACCGAGGTTTGTTAGCGCTGGCCCTCCAGAATGAATTTTGTACATGTGGCAAGGAAAATCTGCACTGATTTCTTTCTTCTTCTTTTTTTTTAACAACAGCAACAACAAAGGGTCTGTTTATCATTAATTAAACAGCTATGAGAACTATTTCCTTAGGACAGATTATGGTGTTTCAGTCAGCCATCGGGTTACAATTGTCAACTGAAATTAACATTAATTGCCTACATGTTCTTGTCTAATGAGCTATCGGCTTCATTCTGTGCTGTGGTCATCATGGAATGATTATTGTGAGCCCTGAGTTCACATTATGTTTGAGATAGCCACTTCTGCTCTCTTTCTGACAAACTGACAAGTACAGAGACACCAACTCAAATTTGGTTGGGCAGAAATCAGGGTAAATTCTTCTGTTCACAAGAACAACTTTGTGGTTGAGATTTTCTAAAATTTCTACCCTCTTCTTCTTCCCCAATCACCCAAAGGCAGCAATGCCTCCTTTGCAAAATAGGTAGCAGGATTTTGCCATTTCTGGCAAAAGTATGACCAAGACAGGGAGGTAACATGATCAACTGCTCTCTGTGAACATATCTCCTTCAGCGCTGCCTAGGATCCTGCACCAAAATGGGTGCAAGGACAAGGCCATCAACCCTACAAGGATCATCAGTCCAGCACCAGTTGGCCCACATCTCCTCTGAGACAAGGTGAAAGGATAACAGAGATGTCTAGTGTTTGGTGATGCGCGAATCTCAGCCCTTTGCTGTCATCTCAGTCCTGCAGCTCAGAAATAAGACTGGCTTGCTTTCCTAAGTGGGATTAAGCCTTCACTTTCCTCTTTTTGAGGCAGAACCATGAAATGGAGAGGGGCAAGCCATGGCTGCATCTATTCTGCCTTTGCTAGATCTGTATTACTAAATAAAATAAGCAAAGGCTCATTCCCTGGCCTCAAAGGCAAAGGCAGAGCACAGCTCCTGTACTCGCTTCGGGAGCCTCACTGCCCCTCATCCTTCCTTCAGAGAGTTACAGAAAGGCACTTTGAGCTGAAACTGTCCTAGGATTAAAAAGAAAGGAAGCTCAACTCACCAGAGTTTGCTTTTTGGTTCTGTCTGACAAGCAGTGTGACAGAAATACGATGCAGTCTCTCCTTTTTCATATCATGTTCAGCTTAGATTGCTTCAAGGAGAGTGCACAAGCAGTCCACAGCGTGGAAAGGAGACATAAATCATGCCCATAAATCAGGATCCCAGGCTGCCCGTACTGGCAGAGAGAGGGGAGATTGCAGCAGGTGCATAGATTAGATCCCATATTTTACTGCTCGCATCACCACACCCTCTTCTGACTTAGCAAACAGTTTGTGGAGGGAAGAGCGATTTTCTCCATTGCCTGTAACTTGCAGTGGAGTTTTCTGCAGAAGCACAGGTTCACCCAACAGACCTTCGGGTCTGGGGACCAGGTTTTAAATGAAAGGAAAGAGCTGATTCTTCTACCAAGTAAAGAGCTGCAGGCTGAGGGGAAGGTCAGCAGGGATCATGGGATCACCTAATTTGAACGCCTGCCTAAGAGTATGTGAAGTCACCCCATTTCTCCCGGCTTCAGGCCCACTAAGTACACTGCTGATCAAAATGTGACATCCATTCAAGCTTGCTTTTCTCTGGAATGGGGGAATTCGGCACTGGCCTTTGGAGTTTAGTCCAAATATCTTTACTCCCTCTGAGAAAAGAATTGTCTTGAATTTCTCTTCTGCATTTTTTTTCTTCTTTGGCTTCTGCAGTTCCTTGACATGCTCATCTCTGCTGGTCAGGATGGTCTGTCATCACCCAAGCTCTGTAGAAACATCTTACCTCTGACAAAATGCCATCTAAACACCTTCCTTCTGAGCTTACAATCTTTAACCCACCTCAGACAGGATTCATCTCACATCAGCTTTAGACATCAGGAGTTAGAAGAGGTAAATCCCAACTTCAGTAAAAGACATTTTCTCCAGTTTTCCAAACAATACTCTGTTTCTGGCACAGCATCTGAAGGTTTTTGGTCCTTTAAGTGCACCAGATCCCTGTGTCTGTCTCCCCAGCACTGTGCTCTCTGCTCTGAGCCATTGCTTCGTGGCTGGTGCTTCTAAGGATCCCATTAATATTTGCTGTGATTTGGTTGCAAGAGGAGCTCATGTTGAGCTGTCAATCCTCTCTGACCCTTAAATCCTTTAAAGAGTTGCTGTTTCCTTGGTCTGTCATTCTCTGGTTGTGGCCTCCCTGCCTGTCTTATGCTTATAGATGTGTGACTTTGCATTAGCATAGCAAGAAAACACATTTTATTAACTCAGGCTGTGTATGATTGCCCAGTCCTCATCATTACTTGACTTTATCTGTTTATTGAAGCTTTATCTGTAACTTTTTCAGGGTTACATATGTATTTGTAGATCAACATTAAAAATGTTGCACATCATCAGGACTAGATCTCTGCAAACTTTCTTTCAAAACTCCTTCAGCTCACAATGATTTTCCAGTGACACGCATGCCCTGAGACCTGTCAGTCATTCTGTCCTTGATACCATAAGTACGGCATTATTGATCTCATTAGCCATCAAAGAACATGATGTCTGTAAAGGTACCGCTATCAGCCCAACTTATTTATTCATCAAAGAGCAAAACAGGGGTTGTTTGCTGAAGTAGTGTCTCAAAAAAAACACTCCCCAAAAAAACCCCAAAACATCTAATGATGGGCAGCTTTTACTTCTACGATGACTGAATCACATATCTGCTTTTCTGTTATTTTCTGTGTGAGCTGTATTGGCTTAATGACATTACATGTACCTGGCTTATTCCAAGTTCTGGCTTCAGTGGCCCAGAACTCACACCCACACCGTTGAGACCGCTCGGTTCTGTGACAGCATCACACACGTCCTGCATTTTGATACGAACTATGTGCTTTGTCCCCCCTCCTCACCCCCAAGTCTCCTCCCTGACCGAGCCTGGAGACAGATCAATGCAGACAAGCGTTAGACTTTGCCTTGGGTTGAACTCCGGCGTGCGGCTGTCTGAGAGCACAGCTGCATCCTAATGTCCTCCATTCAGGGATATGGCCGAATCCTGTCTGTAGCAGTTTCAGCTCCAGTTAGGGAGTGAACCATTGGTGGTACAGCTTGGTCAAGACACAGAAAGAGTCTCAATGGATCCTTAAGGATCTTTTTCCTTCATTAGAATCTGAGCTGCTTTATTTTGTTATGGGATTCAATGATTATTTTTTTTTCCTATTCCTTCTTTTGTACACAGTTCTGATATGCAAGCAGGTCACAGTGCAGTAAAGGGAAATGAACAAAAATTTATAAATTGATAGTTGAAGGATAAAGCAAATTTTGAATACCAAATGCTGAAGTACTAGGGCCATTTCATATGCCCATTGCTATTGACTGCATTAAAGGGAAGGCAGCTTTCATTCATTCCTGCAGCTGTCAAAAAAACTTTGAATGTGTTTCCCCATCCCAGCATTCATAGACTTCTATGAGACATGGCCCTCTTGAAAAGGTTTGGGGTACAAGCCAGTTGGAAATAGCTAAGTGGAGATCTCTGAGCCTTACACTGCAGTTCCCCAGAGGGTCAGAAAAATTTACCTTGTGTAGATGGAGAAATTTCAGAGTGTTAGCCATAAAGGCTAAGCTAAAGCCAGGATACTGTAAAGGACAATATTGTCATGACCTGGATTAAAAATCTGAGAGAGATATCCTGAAAAATACCTTTGTTGTATGTTACACAAGTGCATTTCTAAAAGGCTATTTAAAAAAAAAGTTGTCTAAGCTGACTTTTTCGAAGAAATTGCATTTTCTCAGGATCAGGTTCTGATGTAAGTCTTGGAGATCAGGATCAAGAATTATACAGCAGGGAAAGAAATATTGTGGCTCAAATATGCATTTCATGTTATAGTGCAGGGCTATGAGGGGAAAGGACTCCAAGAGGAGTCTTGCTTGTTGTAGGTGATGCAGAAGGATGCTGTGCTGTACAGCAAGGGTCCCCTGCCCCACCAGGACCTGTGATGGAAAAGCTCCTCTCTGTGGGGTTGCAGTCGGGAAATTTTCCAGGTATTCACATACCACTCAAGGTGAGAATCCTGCTAATGGATTGAGTTACCCCCTCTGGCTCTGTGGGTAGTACTTATATTTCATGGGAACATGGGAGCAGATTGTCAGATTTAGTTTTCCTGGGTTTGTTTCAAGTAGAAGGATAATTTTCTGGATAACAGCACATTTCAGAAGGTCCTGACTCCTCAATTCTGGCTGGTACTGTGGATTGCCTACACGGTCTTTGCCAAGCAATGTAGACCTGATTACTCAAAAATATCTGGAATCTGAAATTAGAGGCTTTCTGTCTTTGAAGATGTGGATCACAGTGTCTCAGTTTCCTCTCAACTGGTCAGGAAGAGCCTTATACGATAATTTTTAAAACTGAACACATCAAAACTTGACAAGGACTGCTTGGGTCATGAAGTCCAGTCACTGCCTACTTCACAAAGCCAACCACACACAACCCTTCATAAACAGACCTGTGTCCTTCTATTGTCCCTGCATTTCCCAGTGAGAGGCTATTCCAGAGTTTCACTGCTGTGGTGATTTGTTCATGGCCAGACTACCCCAAGAGTCCTTTTGTCTTTTAACATAATAGCTGTTCTCTCCCTGAGATCACTCTCAGCAAGCATGCATAGATTACCTTTCTTCTTAGGCCTTGATTGAAAATTCAGACAAAGCTACTTTCTTTTCTTTTGTGGCCAGATCTCCACTTCCCAGCCTTCCTCCTTACCTGCTCAGAGTTGGTTTTGAACACCGGTCATGAAGACTTTACACATTTTCTAGAGATGCCACCAGTGTTTTTTTTCAATAGCACTAAATCCCTCTCTCTAGCAGAAACACTTCTTCTGATACAAAATTTTCCTCTTGTATCTCAGGTGTTTTGAAATCTTCCCAATGAAGAAGCAGTTCAGTACAGCAAAAGACACACAAACTAGATGAGCCATTTTCCCATTGAAGCAAGTCATAAAACACCTTTTGCCATTCGCTGAGTTAGAGTAAGGTAAAGCTGAGTAAATCTGGAAACCTCTCCCTGCATGTGTTTGAGAACTTGGAATTGGAGGCCTGACCCATCATTGTATTGGTTAGGATGAGCCAAAGCTAATGTCTGTTTGTTTTGTGGATCCCCAAACTCCTGCCTTTTCCAAGAAAGTGTGGGAAGGCAAAAAGAAGAATCTCTTTAAAGTTAGCATGGTAGGAGCTGCTGTAAGGTGGGGTTTTTTTGCGTTTGTTTTTTTTTTTTTCTCCTTAGGTGAATTTCAATAAGGTGACCGCCAGTCCTGCACAAGCTGCAGCTGCTGTAAATCCAAGCTCAAAATGTCAGAGTCATAAACTATTTTGATGAAATGCCATCAAAGAAATCATATTTATCGGGATGATTTGTTGATACTGAATATCCAAACAGTTTGGAGTGCAGTAAAGTTCAGGGGGATGCAGGGATTTATGGCTCTCTGTTGCTGGGGTTGTTAATAACATTTCAGGAGACTAAACAAGAATGTTCCAGGGACACGGATGGCTCAGGCAGGGGAGGGATGAAGAGTTTCTTAGTTCTGAAAAGAGCAAAGAGGTCATTGGTGTGTTTACAGAAACAGATTATAGTTTCATTACATTAGGAAGCTCCCTGGACCTGAGGAGAGAAGTCACTCATCATGGCCTTCATTTTTGGGTTTTTTCAGTTCTTTTAGAACACTGGTGCCTTGAGGTGGGCCACAATGTTGGGAAATGCAATCCAGAGTTCTCATATTCCCTGAGCACACGGACAGCAGGGACTTGTTACCTGTCCTCCCTTGTACTGAGTACCATTGGACTTCATTTCGAAAGGAGCCTGGTCCTTCCAGAGCGCTGGATTTCTTGTTGCTCATGTGAACACCCTCCCCATCTTGTTCTCAGCCTCTGTACCGCTCTTAGTCCCAGGGACAAACATTCACTCTGAGTTGCACAGAGCAATTATATTATATTGAATGCAAGTCATTTTCTTCCCTTAGTCCCTTTTATTGACTGACCTTTTGCCCCCTTGCTACAAGGGAATAGTTTCTAGATGCCTGCCTCCACATCACTCGTTATTTTGTATTCTGCATCCTATTCTTTATCTGCTCCAATCGGTGATGTCATTCTGCAGTATTGGCTGCACGTCCATCACAAAAGCCCACTACGCTCTTGGACAGACGATGCGTCATGTCTCAGCAGGAACTGACGTGACCTGGAGCATGGAGAAAGGAAGCAGGTTTGTCCCAAGGAAGGTTTTCAAGGATGCTCTCTGGAATAAATGCAATTTACTGCCCAACTACTTGAGCCCTTAGTCACAAATTGGCAAGACTGGGGCATGAAGGTGATGGGAAACCTGAGTCTTACCCCAGTACAAATGCTGTGCACTTCCAAACCTTGGTTTTGTCCCAGTGAGGGAAGTCTTGAAAGCTTTTGTAGGAAGGGAAGGCATTTTCCACTCCGCTTGAGTATAATCAAAAAGCACCAGCTGCCCTTTTTATTCCTGCCTCCAAGGGGTGGTCACCGACAAACGATAGTTTGGGGAGTAGCTGTTTCCACAGCGGGATCCTAGATTATATTTGATCGCAGGTTCTCAGCAAGGGCTGAATGGCCCCATTAAACATAATAAATATGTTTTGGGAGGAATGTTAAATTGGTCAAATTTCCCATTAGATATGTTAATCAGTTAAAAAAAAAATGGGTTGTCTAATTAAATCAGGCAGTTTGTGGGCTGTGTTGTCTCTCTTGGTGGGAAAAACAGAATAATTGCTGTCAGAAAAACAAAAGCTTTCCTCTCAATTTTTGACAGGTTTTTAACAACAAAAAGCTGAGATTGTACAAGGGCAAAGAAAAGACCAAAACATTTTCCAGACAGCTGTATTCTTCTCCAGTGGTAGATGAGAACAGGATTTCATAATGCTGATGGGAAAAGATTCACAAAAGTTTTAACTTTGTTTCTTTCCTTCTTTTTTTCTTTATTTCTTTTATTATTTCTTTTTTTTTTATTTTACAGCATGACCTTCCGGGGTGGAAACAGTTGAAAGTCACTTGGGTAGATCAGTTCTGAGAAACATCTGCCTTGGAATACTGGCTGCTCTTGTAAAAGGAAAATATTGAACACGGTTTTGGGTTGTTGGGTTTTTTTTATTATTTTATTTTTGTTTTTTAATAAATCTAAATAACTGGCTATTAACAGGATACTGTAATTATGCAAGATCAGGCAGCTGAACAGATTTTTATTCCAAGAATTTCTAACCAATGCTGCAACCCAAAATCTTATAATTTAAGGAACATAGCATAGCTACTGTAAAACCTGAGGGTACTTATGTGAGAAGGCTTAGTATATTTAAAGTAGGACTCATATACATCAGTCACAGTCTGAGAGCGAGAGCCTGAAATTGTGCAGAGTTCAAGAATCATCTTTGCTCACAACTGCAATGATAGGAGCAAAAGCTGGAGAGGCATATAGAGTAGAAATGACAAGCCCAAGGTCACACAGTAGCCTGGAAGAAAATGGAACAAGCCACAAGTCTGGAGTTTGGATCCAGTCTATACCATCCCCATTTGGGCTGGATATATCGCCTTGCAGCCTATACAGATTGCCTTTGCCACAAAAAAAAAAACCAGATCCTGCTGAATCGGTCTGGGCCACGGTGTCTAGATGGTGGGGCTGGTGTTTCTGTCCTTCCTCTGCCTTTCGTGGTGGGGTGGCCAGAGCAGAACTGTGCTGACACAAGGGTTACCTGCACTCCTCACTGGTGGAAACAGAAAGTCCTGGGACCACTAAGACCAGCCCCACGGGGCTAACCTGGACCCATTGGTGTCCCAGCACCACGCTGGGACCATCAGGACCTGTCACCTTCACCTGCCCATGAGCTACCCCAGGACCCTCCCGCCATCAACTCACCGGGGTCCCTGTGTGTCCTACTGCCATCTGAGGATGTTGGTATCTGGTGCATAATAAGATCAGGACTTTTCGTCAAGGGTTTCAGGGAAAAGCCACAAAAAACAGTTAAAGATGGATTAGCATACATGCAGTTTGCAGGGCCAGATAATGGAAATGGTACACTTGTATGTAGTAAGGGAGAAGGCAAAAGTGAAGTATGTAAGACGATGTTGGTTTCTTCATATTGATGCAAAGACATCGGCCCAGGAGGAACATTAAAAAAAGCTAAACACAGGAGGAACGTCAGGATGGAAATATTGTGTAAAACAGAGGGGAAAAAAGTTTGGATCTATTAGAATGAGGTGAACATGGCTTAGGATGGCAGATCTAGGCTGAAATGTTTCCAACAGCATTTAATGGGCTCAAATGTCTTTAGCTCAGTCTTGCAGGGATGCAGAGCTTATGTGAACATACTGTCATGTGTACCTCTATGTCTCTGTCCCCGTCAATGATTTCTACTATATTTCTTGTACAGTCTCATCCAGCTTTTCAGGGTGTCTCCAGAGCATGTTGTTCATGTAAGAGTCATGAAAATTAGCAGTAGGGGAGGGCAAAGATAACTTACTCCATCAGCTAATGGAAAAGATTAAAACATGCCCTTCATGAAGCCTCAGAGAATCTAGAAAAAAGAATTTCTATTTTAAATAGAAACACAACTAGGGCACACAACTAGTTATTTAACAGACTCTCAGGACCTGCTCAGCTCTTATCGAGGGGCCTGGACTCACAAAGCCCGGCTCTGGGCAAACAAACTGTCTTCTGCTCCAGCTCGTGTGTTACTCACAAGCCTCCTTCAACCTGGATGCACAAAGCTGTATTAGTGGCAATGAGGATGGGACCTGGCTGATCTCCGACTACTGAGAAACTCCCTCCCCACCAGAAAGTGACCCGGGGAGGATGGCTATGGACAGCCACAATGCTGTTTTTACAGGTCCCCTATTCAGGACCTAACAGCACTTTAATGGAAAATGTCCCTTGGTGACCTATAAATCACTGTTTATCACTCCAGAGGCCCCCACAGTCACTGAGATAATGCACCAATGTTATAATATTGATCGATGGATATTTCCTCCCCGCCCTCAGCTCTATCAAACAGGCTGCTCTCTCGCGTGTCAGGAATGAAATACTTTGGCGCGGAAGATGGAATTTGGAAACTGTCCATTCACAAGCTCTCAGCAAGTTGTCCGGTTTTAACCTGATTTTCAGAAGGTAATTTCCTGAGGAATAATGCTTTTTTCACTGCCAGGGTCCTAATTGCACACAAACAATAAATAAAGGGCTTTGTTTGAGGCTTGTAACATTTTTATTTTATGAGGTTTTATATGACTTCAGGGCTGCTTCAGATGAGGCTGTAATCCTTGCTAACAGAGCCAGGAGTGGAATAGCTATCTTCTGTGAGCACAGACGTGGTCCTCAGCTCCAGAATATCAAAATCTTTCACATATTTATTCTGTGAGGTAGAGAAATACCCACTTTCAAAAGGAAACAGTAACAAAAGAGGATAAGGAACTTCACCATTTTCCCAGAGAACACTTGTGAAGAAAATCGTCTCTCATCTAACACTGCGTCTTCAACCACCCACTCCCAAGGCTTTGAAAGCTCCTTGCAAACTGGGATGAATTCATCAGACCCCTGGAAGTGGTTTGTTATTTCTGCCCTATTTTCCCAGATGGTGAGTGAGCTGAAACATGGGAAAATGAACCGGCATGGTCAACAGCACTCCAGCAAAGGAGCTGCTGTGTTGCAGGGACCAGGACTATCCAAAACCCAAGTAAACTGTGAGCTCTCCAACCCTCCCACATGGGCATAAACAGCAAAACCAATTTCCTTGGCCTTCCACAGTATCTCCCAACCAAGACCTTGCCCAAGACTCCACATGGTCTGGTGGCCAATGCCTCTAGTATTATGTCATTTTACTACGGGTGGCAAATGAGTCTATCAGTGGTTATATTGTCCCACGATCCTTACTATAGCTTGGAAAGGGACTAGTTTCCTCTGAGTGTAAACACTGGTGTGTACCAGCCTCTTTGCATTAAAACCTGACCTCCACCTTGGTGGAGAGGCTTCCAGGCTTTCTTGTCCAAGCTCACTAATATTTGCTTTATTGACGGTTTTGTGTTTAGGTCTCCACCAGATGAAAACAAGGAGAAACAAGGATAGAAGAGGGATGGGTTGGAGCAGGGAAAATGCAGATTGTCTCTCAGGCAAATTTCAACCCTCTTAGGTTCTGCTAATGTCTCCTGAGATATGTGGGTGAACATGGCACTGTATCAAACTGGAGGACACAAAGCTCTCTAAAATGTGTCATTGCAGAGTCATGAGTTAGTCAAAGTGGTAGGACGGAGTAGTGTTCCTGATACTGAAAATGTCTACTGTTTGACTGAGGAGTTGCCTAAAAAAAGAGATGACATCAGAGCCTCAGATTTATGAAGATATTGTGGTGGCCTGAAGACCAAAAAGGTATTACAGGGTTTTACTAATGTGTCAGGCAGGAGCTTAGCAAGCACTGAGTTCAATAGGGAGAAAAGTCTTTTCTGGGTTTTCTAATTCTCCTGGGAAAGCCTGCTGTTGATTTTCCCTGCAGAGCTTTTAATTTCTGCATGTGCTCTATGGAGTCTCATTGTGGACTTTAACATGGCCCTGCTGGAGACAACTTTTTCCTGATGGAGACAACTTTTTCCTGATGGAGAATCTAATCCCCACCACTGCTCCACCTCAACAGCCTCCTAGAGTCCATCATACCCTGAAGAAACCTCAAATACTGCTCCCCTCTATCCATCATCACCCTAGCCTGCATGCAGCAGTAGAGATGACTGGAAGAGGAGTGACTCTGGTCTCTTGAAGAGAGTTTTGTCTGGGAACTCTTCTCTGACATGGGAAAGTGAACCATGCAGGATGATTGATCTGAGATGCTGCCAGCTGTCTTCTAGCCAAAAGTATGTGACCCTTGATGGATTTGACCCATGCCCTTCTCTTCTGATGCAGTTTTTAAGTCCTTGCTAGTTCCTGACTCGTAAGTCTCCTTCAAAGGATCCAGTCTGGTCACCTTGAGGATCTGGATGCTTTAATTCTTGATGATGAGGCCCCACTTCACATTGGTCTAGTAGGAGCTTCACTCACTGGCACATGGTATTTGAGTTCCTAATCTGCTGTGTGGTTTCTCCCAGCAGAAAAATCATCAAGGCTGGTGGGCACCATTGGGGAGAGCCAGACAGAACCATTCAGGAATAACGGCAACAAAACTCCCTCCTTGGGAGTGATCTGGCCATACTACTGTTGGGCAAGTGTGTTTTTCAGGATACGGAGCTTGCAGGGCTGTCAGTCAGCTCCATTTTTAAAGTACTAAATTCACACATAAAATGCTTGGCGTGTTTTGAACGGAACCATAATCTGCGCAATTTCTTTGAAAAATTATGGACATTGACACTTTACACCTGTAATTATGATAAAAGCTCTCAGTGCAAGCCTGCAACCATTTCCAGCAAATAAATCATCTTAACCCCTCGCTTTTAGGAATTTAGGGATCAGCCCTCAGCTATAAATTAGTAGCAAGTGATAATAGCTCTGCTCACAGCTGCCGTCTCATGCTTTGGAGATGAAACACCCCACAGAGGAACTCGGAGTGGTCACAGAGCCTCCTCCCCTTACTCCTGCCATCCAGTTCACCAACATAAACGTAGTTACTTATAAACTATATCCATGTCTGCAGACGGTGGGTATCCCCACTTACACCTTCGGAGGATTTGATTCCCAGAGGCATTGTGTGTATTTGCAGACCAGTAAAACACTAACGCCTGGGTCATATTCAGCAGATTCCCTTTGTAGCAGAGATGGAAAAAACACCTCCAACCCTTCTTTTTTCTCTCAGGAAGCTTGATGAGGGTGTTTGAAGTGATACTATGTGCTTTGAATGCAGATGGATCCCATGTTCAGAGCTTCCCAGCATTACTTATTTTTATTATTATTTGTTTTATTTATTTATGTATTTATTCAATATTAGTATTAATTTTATTGTATGATGTTGTTGTTGTTACCAACCACAAGAACAGACATTTTTCAAGAACTCTGTGCACCCTTGAACCACTTGTGGTGACATATATGGGGCCATCTGGTGAGCCCCGCTATTGCAATGTATCAGTGGGCTCATGTCTAGTTGGGTCTGCAAAGGGAAGGTTTGAATCAGAGGATCAGGACAAATAAAGTGAAATGAAGGTGCATTTTACATCAGCAGGATTGTGTGGAAACAGGGCGACCAACAAGCAAGGAGTCCTGGACTCCCTGATGAGACGTGAGCAGGAGCGTGGGAGGGAGAAGTGGTCATTGCAGGAAGATGGGATTTTAGTGTTGTGAACTGAGAAGCTTTTCACTAGTTCCTGCTGAGCCATTGCCTTGAAGCTGAGCAGGAGCAGGATGCACTCCCTGACGTCACTTGTCCAAAGCGCAGACACCTCCAGGAGATCTCTTCCTTCTTGTTGAAGGAGCAGGTAATGGTTGTGAGAGACTGAAAGAGTTAAGGTCTCAAACATTGTGGTGGGGCAAGTTCTGCTTAACCACGAACTCTGCATAACAACAAACCCTGCACAGCAAGGAACCCCAGGTGAAAAGCAGCAGATCAACCCCGATCACGATCACAGGGAGGCTGGGCAGGATGATGCACAGCTCCATGCTGGGATGGCAGCTCACCCTGCATGGCCAGAGATCAGACAATGGTCATGTCTGCAGGGAAGGGGAAGTTCCTCCCCAAACGACCCCCAAGCCCACCCACCCATTTCCTGAAGGTTCTGAAAGCACAAACTGCTCATGACACCTACTTAGCCTAATGAGTTTAAGTGCCCACCTGAAGGAGGGGCAAGGAGATGATAAAAGGACACAAACTGAAGCCCCACGGGTGCGCGCCCACCAGAATTGGACCCCTCGGCTGGCTGGAGCAACGCTGGACCCAGGACCAGTGAAATCTTTCTCTTTTCTTTTCCTCTTTCTCTTTCTCTGTCTTGCTCTCTCTTTCTCTCCCCTTTTTCATAACCTTACACATCATCCCTTTAAGACATAAAATCGTTGACCAAGTCTGGGACTAAGAGTGGATCCAGCCACCCCCAGGGTCCTGTCTGAGGAGGGGTCTAGAAAGCAAGGGGGTCCGCTGTGAACCTCCTGACCCTACAGGAGGGATCTCCTTATTCCCTGAATCGATGTATATGGTTACCCTGGGTTACACGGTTCACTGAGGTAGTTCCATGCCAATTCCCGTTGTGAGAAACCCCACCACCACCTACTGTTATGCCTCCCAAATTCAGTTTGCTCCTGTCATGAATAAAATCTTTAACTGATCATTTGGTGTCGGTTCACCTTAATTTAGCCTGAGGGAGTTTGAACTCAACACGACTCCCTGGTCTGTCCTGCCCGGGTCGTGACAATGGTCTATCCCTTGGATAACATGGAAAACAAATCCTGTGTGTTGCTTACCTCTGAGAGAGAGAGCTGTGCTGTAGGTGTCCACGGGTGGTCAGACAAACTCCACCGATTAGGCTTCAAAGTCCAAGCTGGGGTCTTGTGAAGGAGCCTAGAAAACCAGCTTGGATGAGCAGCTTAATTTTCAAAGGCCAAACTCAGAAGTTCAGTCTCACCTGAAGGATGGTGGCCAGGCCTTGATGCTATGGTTTCTGGGGCTGGAAATCCAGAGGTGCTGTCTTCATCAAATCCACAGCGCCCAGACCCACAGCACAGTGCTTGTAGGAGACCTTCTGGTCACCTTGGGAGCCAGGCAGAAGGAAGATGTGGATGTCCTTGCTGGTTTTGGAAGGGGATTGATTTCTTCAATGTCCTCCCCAAATTTGGTAGGTGGGATCCAGTCCCATTTCCCCTTTAGCAGTTTGGCAGTTTGCTTTGGGGGGACAGAGGAATGGGAACTTGAAGCTCCTTATCCCCATTGAAATGCTGATACTCGAGAGCGCTGGCATAGCAGTGGGGAGAGGAATTCCCTAATTTCCCTCCTCTGTGAGTATCCTGAAATGAGAGCCAGGAAAAGGAGAATAGATGGCATTAAAATGTATGAAATAAGAGCCACACTACTAATTGAACAACTTCCTGCCCCACGCCAATCCCGCATCTTTGCATGGCATAAACATGGTCAAATCGTAAGAAAACCCAGTGTTCACAAGGCTGATCATCAAAGGGAGAGGAGAAGGAGCTAGAAGGCATGTGAGGAGGGGGTGGTAAATGCAGGAGAGGGAGGGAGCAGAGCCACACACTTTCCCTGGACCCAGAGAAACCCCAGCATACCAGACTGACGGGGTTCCCATGGAATGTGCTCCTGCCAGGATAATGTTCTGGGCTGTGTTTGTGCACAATATTTCGAGACATCTGACACCACCGAGTGCTTAATAGTGGGTTAGCATAATCCTAGACTCTTTGTGGTCACAGGAGGTGGGGGGTGGAGATGGGGGAATAGTGTCACAAGTTGCTTTAATCACAGGGAAGTAGTCTTTTCCCTGCAAAATATATGACCCAGGAGGAATATATACCTGATTCATCTCAGAGAGACTTTTTTATTTGATTGTCTTCAAATTACCTGCAGTAAGTGATGCAACTTTTAGTTAAACTTCAGCAAGGCATCGCAGGTAAAAGGCACATCATCCCATAGAGCTGAAAGAAGAACATGAGGTTTAATGATCAGAGCAAGAGATTCTTCAGCTGGAAGAGTGAACAATGCTTCGTTGTTAGAGCAGAATACGTGTGTCGAATTTTTTGATTGTCCTATTGGTTTACTGAGGCCCTTGAATAAAAAACTCATCCTCTCACCTGAAATAGCAATGTTAGACTTTACTCATAAACACCATGGGAAGGGAGCTCATGGAGAACCAGCATTTCAGTGCTTCCCCAATATGGAATTTTTAGTTATTATAGAGTTTCTCATTTCCCTTGGAAAAAAGTAGAGGTAAAACAGACAGCAAATTTGTTTTCTTAACAATGGGAAGCACATCTAAAATTATGACTTTTCATCTTTCTGTTGTCCATGGCTTTGGAACTGTTTTCTGCTGGTGGCAGCTGAACAAGACAGAAAATGGTGGCGAAAAAAGGCATGATTTTTAAAATGAATGATGACTTCCTCCCACTCAAAAAATATTTTCACTAAATTTTATACATTTCTCTAAAACACACCAAAGATTTGTTTTCCTTACCTTTTCAAGGGAAAGGGAGTTTTTATCAGAAACCAATTCCACTCTGGTTTTGATATTGAATTCCACAGCTATAGTAATATCATCCCAGTTCACCCTTTCCTTCTTGTCCCCTGGAACAGCATCTGAGGAGGGGTCCAGGCACTGGAATACCATCACCCCTCCGTGAAGTCCTCCCTGAAGTTATTTTGGCCTTACTTCTCTTAGTTTTAGTTTGGGTCCTCAGTTTCCATAGCAAGCAAATAATGGAAATAAAAATGCTCCAGAGAACAGACTGGTGCACAACATGGTCCGTACCACACAGATTGGTGGTCATGTGTCTGCTGGCATCCCAAGGTCGCAGCCCAGGGCTTACCCCCACCTTGGGCAGAGGTGGCAACCGAGGACCTGCCACCCCACAGACCTGCATTAGCACCTAACTGCCTTGCAGAACAGGACAGGGATTCAAAAAACCAGACCAATTTGGCATTCAAAGAATGAGGGCAGTGAGTGGAAAAGCTGGAGGACAGTGGGTAGACAGACAGATAGGTCCCCCTTCTCCTATTCTAGCTCTGGCTGAAGGTTTACAGCAGAGGAGGTGTGCTATTATGTTAAAGTGGCCCGTTTGCCAAATTCTAATTACAATCTGATCTATTGACTCAAGCTAACAAGTTAATTGACTGCTTTTTGTGGCTTTGGTACACCACAAGCCTAACTGTCCTCTTAGGTAATGCAAGTGTGGGTGTGATTAAACAGTACAGCCAGGGCTGTGAAAGTCGTTCCAGGGAATATTTGGCTTGAGAGATTTTCACCACCTTTTCTGCCCCTGGATTGGCTGCCATGTAAGTGTCAATAGCTGTCAAGTCTGGTTGGGGAAGAGTAAACTCCATCAAATTCAAATAATAAGAATAATAGGAATAGCCATATTGCCCTGCAAGGACCAGCTAGGCAGAACTGGAGCCTGTTTGCTGTAATATTTTACAATATTACTGAATTCTAAGCTGGCTGCAGATTTCCTTGCCCAAATCTCAGCACACTGCAAGTTGTCCGATCATCTCAATCACTGCAGCACACAGAAGCTGCCACTGAGGTTGGAGCACCTTGATGTTGCAAACCAGCTGCTAAAAGGCAATTTCAGCCTCTGAGAGTCTGTGATATAATCTGAAAAAGTAAAGAAGGCTTTGTGACAGCATGACCATTTGAGATGCTTTACATATATATATGTAGCTCAAAGCATGTTTTGAAGGAGGTGACTGTCATCAGGTGGGAAGTGGCAGGAAAGTTTCCCCAGGGGCTCACAACAAGGCAAGGAAACAAGAATGGCCACACTGGAATAAACTAAGAGTTTTGCATAGCTGGCTATATCTTGCCAAGCTCTGGCATAGTCTAGCCTATTGGAGAAACCTTGTTTACATCAATATGAGTGCATTAAATGAGCCAGGACTCACGCCACACATAAATTCGTGTCCCCACCAACAGGGTGGCTGTAATAATTCCCAGTGGGAGCAGACCATGGTTTTGGATATCTCCTCACCTCTTCCTGGTTTTCTTTTGACGGTGCTTGTTGTCTTGAGTCAAAACCACGCCAGGGAGCGTGCTGACAATTGACGTATGTGAATAATTGTGGGACAGTGCTCAGAGCAGGACCTGGACCTCTACAAACATCATCACTGGTCCTTCTGGCCCCTCATAAATCTAGCAGAAGGCAGTTATGGGGGGAGGAAAGGGCCTGGGATCAAACTCCTACCTACCGTGTGCTAATACAGTGTTTTATTCATTCAACCACACTGGGGAAGCTGACTTCAAATTTTCAGTTTTGGGGTGCCCAGTTCCTACTGAAACCCATCCACTTGACTCATGCCTCTGCACACCCCACACCCCAGCAGCTCCCCTCCACCGCTGGGATTGCCAAGCCCTGGAGCGATCCTGCAGGATTCCCATTCCAGCTCTGGAGGTCGACGAGTTGCGGAGCAGCCAGAGAGCCATTTCTTGCCCAGAAACACTCACCTACAGCAGAGAGGGAGCAGAGCAACCCCTCTGAGGAGGTCCCCCCCACCTTCTTGTGGCTTCCAGGAACACCCAGGCACAGGCACGCACGGAGCACATGTGCCCCCCCCATCCCACTGCCCTTTGGCACGAGGCATCGGGGCTGGAGTCCGCAGAGGCAGTGGAGACAGAGAGCAGGCTGTTTACAGGGAAACAATTCAGCCTTGTCTTCAGTCACGTTTGGCTTCAGCACGCAGGTCTCCACGCGATGCCTGGAGAAGGTCACGGGGGAGGGTGTGAGACAGAAATATTTTGTGTTCTTCCAGCCAGGCTGGACCAATTCGATGATGGTGATCCCTCACATCTCATTTTTAGCTTTACGAGAAACAAGTTATCAGGAGAGACAGAACAGCCCCATGGAAGGATGCAGAAGAGAGCTTCTCTCCTTGGCTTTCCCACAAATGCGGCATCAGTCCCCAACAAGTCTCTCCATCACTGACTACCTCAGCTTACCCTGCGCAAAACAACCTTCAAAGCACAGGGCAGGAAGAGATGGGAGTTTTGTGAGCCTAAATGCATTCGCTTCTCTCACATGAAAGGGGCCAGAACCTGGGGACTGGTATTAGCTCTGCTAGCTGCTATTAGCTCTGATTTTCCTCTTGATGTTGTGGGAGCCTAAAAAGTGCTAAGCCCTTCCCTACAGCCAGGTCCCAGGCAGCAGCCTCAGAAATAACTGTTCCCAGGGCAGCTGTGAGTCCCTGGGCCTGATCAGGGGCTGCAGACATTTGCACCCCTGGGCTGCTGGTTAGAAGAACAGCAGACAGCTGGGGACAAGCACAAGGAGCTCCTGTCTGCGCTCTGCAAGATCCAGATGAAATTCCTGCAGAAAGAATACTGCATTTGTGGTGGCAATAAAATTTTCACGCACATAGACACCCACACTCCCAGAGTGCTTTACATACTGCTTGTGTTGATTGCCTCTTTGGCTAGGTGCACCAAAATCAAAGGCGTCTGGAAAACACAGCAGCATCCTATGTCTTAGTGCACACTAGGCAGTTTAACAAGCATAGAGAAATTAGAGCAGAAGATTCAGTCATTGAAAGTAAAAATTTGCATTTGGCCAGGACTCATGCTAAAGCCACTCCTGTGGTTGCAGCACGTACTGGGAGATCTCTGATAGCGTTGATATGAACTGCAGTGGTGGGTAATGCGAGAGCACAACCCTTACTGCAGGCAGGGAGTCAGGATGGGTTAGAAAAGTGGATATCCCTGTACCTGGTACACAGAAGAAAAAGAGCTGGCAAAGCATCTTGCCTAAGTTAATATCAGGGCATAGTATAGAACAGGTTTTCATCCCTGTCAATCTTAACCTTGCATAAGAGCAGTCTTGTGCAGCAGCGACATGGCATGTTTGACACCTCACATCTGCTGCTGCCTGGGGTGCAGCACAAGCCAGAAGTTTGCCGTTGCTTCTGCTATAAACCCAGCTTGAACACGCGTCCTGTGGACCAGAGGTGTGCACAGATCCTGCTGCTCTGCTGCTGGGTCCCACCGCACCTGCACCCCCCCCGCCCCAGAGCAGTGTGTGCGCAGGGACGGCCACCGGCCCTTCACCAAGCAAGGCAGTTAGATGGAAACCACTGCTTTTCCTATTCATTGACTGACTTGACACCAGGGCTGGCAGGGGACAAGTTTTCACCCACCCCTTCCTGCCCTTCCCTTTCCCAAGGGCCTTTCCAAGCCTTTGTCCAGCTCCTCTTGTGAGATCCCATGGGCTCACTGCGCATTTGCCTGTTCCCCCTTAAAATACAAAACGCATCTTTTCTCATCAGGGACTTATGGCTGGAATTACTTAAGTTAATAGAGCAGTTAAATAAGACAGCGCTGGCTGCACTATCCGCAGGAAGGGTATGTTTTACTGCCCTGGAGACAGAGAATACAGTAGTGGCTTTCAGACCCTCAGACTCTTTCCTTGTGTGTAGCTAAGAAAATCAGAGCAAGCCTAGTATCCCCTTATTTATCTGTCGCAAAGCCTCAGCCGGGAGTAGATGCTGCCATTAGGGACTTTGGTCTCCCCAGCCAAGGCACAAAGGCACATGACAGCTACAATGGCCAGGCAGGAATGTTAGAAATTAGTTTGAGCAGAGCCCACTGCAAAAACACGTGATCTCTGGAAAGTCACGTTACCCCATGTCTCTGTCAGTCCCACATGGAAAATTGGGGAAAGCAGGAACTCTGCTAAGACAAAACAGATGCTGCTTCCGAGCAGGCTGCTCCTGCGGGGAGAGGCATGGTGTCTAGGCTGTTGTATCACTGCGTTGGGGCTTTCTCAGAAAGAAAAACAAGTATACAGGGTAGTTAGGTGTCAGGGTAGCAGGAGGGCTTGTGCTGGGCTGAAGGAATTGGCCAGCAAAATACCCGCTACTTCCCTGCCTGCCTTCCCTTCCCACCCGACTGCAGACAGCCCTCTCCGGCGCACCTCTCCCCCCGTGAAAGGACAGCAACGGTGGCTGGGGCAGGAGGGAGGTGTGACGAGCACACTGGGAAAGGAGGCTGGAGCAAGAGTCTGGGTATCCATGAAAGAACCCTAGAAAGGTCCCTTCGAGCCTACCCCTAACACCACTCCAGCTTCTCTTATCCTTCCTCCGCCCCACAGCCCCATCAGCGTCCCAGCCAGCCCTTCACCTGTATAAGGACCACTCAGTGCACTGCAGGGATCTGGCACTTTTCTGGGCTCCCTGTGCAAGCCCACGTTCTCAGCCCGTGACTCTCCATCCCCTTCTAGTGGCCAGTCCACACACGGAGATGCCAGCTCCTCTTCCAGCTCCACGCAGCCCTCTGTCCACCCCAGGGCACCCATAGCTCCTCCGAGTGCCTTGTGCATCTAGAAAGAGGGGTTTGCTTTTGATTGGAATACTGATACGAGCACAGATGTGTGGGGATGTGTGTATTTGGCCAACCACCCTGGTCCCCGGGGTCTTCACAAGCAGTGGGATGTGCACAGTCTCTCTTCTGACTTCTCCCCGGGGTCCCCGAAGAGAAGAGGACTCATGAGGAAATCTCTTTGGTCTTTCCCTAAGCCCTCCCATCTCCATACGTGTAATTTCCTCTTTCTTTCCTGTCCTGTGAACGTAATCAGAAGTAGTCTCAGAGAGTCTACATTTTTTGCCTTTTCACTTGATTTGCCTTTT
This sequence comes from Haliaeetus leucocephalus, assembly GCF_000737465.1. Lineage (NCBI taxonomy): Eukaryota > Metazoa > Chordata > Aves > Accipitriformes > Accipitridae > Haliaeetus > Haliaeetus leucocephalus. The sequence goes on from NW_010973177.1 coordinate 5,467,436, forward strand.
CACTTGGATTTCCACCTTAGCAGAGAGGAGCCGAGCTGTCGTCTTTGACAGCAGAGAGCTGGTGCTTCTGCCCAGTAGCTGCTTCAGTGGTGTCACAGATGCCAGGAGGCACCAGTTTCTGGGCTAGCAGTGGTCTTACCATCAGTCCGGCAGGGATGGATGAGGGGGCTCATCCTGAGTCCAGCCTGTATATCTAAGGCTTCTGTCTGAATTTAACAGGACCCATAGGGGTTTCTCCCTCTCCCTTTTGCTCACAAGAAGAATAAAAGAATTGAAAAAAAAAGAACCTTTCTCTCTTTGTCTTTCCACCCAGCAGTAAAACCCCATCTCTAAATTCAAACCCTTTGGCAAAGGATGCCACAAATTTCTGTGGATTCTTCCATTCACGTTGTATCTGCTTTCTCTAAGGAGTCTGTTTGTATACTGATCCTCCTGGGCCCACGGGTGCCTCTCCTTCAATCCACATCTCTCAGTGTTTCTCGGTGGCCACCTTCAGATACGGTCCAGAGAGGCTGTGAGCAGTTAGAGCCACCAGCTTGGACTTTCGTTGTGAGCGGCAGCAGGCTGTGGTGGAGCAGGCATGGTGACTAAGGCAGTGGTTATGAGGAGCTGTTATAGGGACTGTGACTCATCAGAGCCCAGAAGAGAGCTGGGTGAGAAGAGACAGGGAAGAGGTCTATCAGATCTTGGGAGGCACACAGAGAAGACATAGGAGTTGGGAATTTTCTTTCCCTTTCAATAGGAGAACTGTATCAAATGATATAAGCAGTTTTCAGGTTCAAGGCACACAGAAAGAAAAGGTCCTTCTCAAAGTGTGTGGTTAACCTGTGGGACTCCTCACAGAAAGACGCTGTGCCGGTTAAGCATCTGGATGGATTGAAAACCCAACTGCAAAAGTTCATAGGAGGAAAGCCCTTCAAGGTCTGCTAAATGTAAAGTCCCCTCCCTCAGAAACTGCACATCCCAAAAGGCTGGGAAGTATTCTGAGGACCACCAACGTGCACTTGCCATGTTAAGGACAACATTATCGTTTCAGCAACATCCTGACTCGCCTCTACGTGGTCACCTGTTGGTTGTCTCAGTCCTGAGCGCAGGGAGGGAGCAGTGCAGGGTCCCGGGGTGCAGGACACCCCGTGACACCCCAGCCCAGGAGCAACGGGAAATCCAGCACAAAGCAATCCTGATCACAGCTGAAGCCTCTGTGTGCTACCACAATACAAATTCACCACTAAATCCCAGGAGTCTAAGAGAGAGTACCTTAAATTAAGCAATTCCTTTTCTTTTCTTTTCTTCTATCCTCTTCAGCTCAGCTATGATGACAGCACTAAACGGAGCCTCCCACCGCACTGAACTCCCATGGCACAGAGTCCTTGCCAGGGTTTGCCAGGTCTTTGATCAAGTCCTTTGCGCTAGATTTTATAGTGTCTTGGCTGAAACAGGTGGACCTCCACTGGAGCACTAGACAGCAGCAAGTCTGCCAAGCTTTCAAGACTACGGGCATTCAAACCAGTATGGACAAATCACAAAAAAAAAAAACCTCCAAGATCAGAGAAAAAAGAAAGATCATTACCTTGATAAAAATGTGTGCTTCCAGTCCCAAGTGCGTATAGCACAATGCAGCCCAGTATGCTTTCATATTTATAAGGTGTTGAAGAGAACCTGATTCCCATCATACTGATAATTCATAAAATACAACAAGACTACAAGGGAACAATGCAGTATGTCCATATTCCTGCAGGCCAGATGGTTTCAGAGAAATAGAAGGGTCTGTATAAAGACAAGAACTTTTGTTCTGGATAGGTTTGGAGTGTCTGAGATGTGGTTTGGATACAAATAGGAGAAGAAAAGTAGAGAATTTTATAAATGCTTGCAAAGAAAAAAAAAAGCATTGCTTTGATTCAAGTGTTTCAAATGACCCATTTTCTTATGATTTCTGTCTTTTTGTAGATTGTGTATTTTAGATCGGGATCTAGGTATCTAATGTCATGAAAATAAAATGTTTCTAAACTAAAAGCTAAACTTAAAAATCATATTTTACAGTGAGCAAATGAAATACTTTGTTCAGAAAGTATCAGCAAGGGACGTTTCAGCATGGCCTGATCTTCTTTCAAGATTTTCTTCCAAAAAGAAGAGTCTGTGAAACATGTCTGTCTGTGCAAAGCACTCCAGATTCACCAAACTGCATCCTGATGGAATCTGCTTCTCTTGCAATCTCTCTAATACTTCTTTATACAAAGTGCTTCTACTCTGCCATATCACTCCAACCATGGCATGATGGCTTGTACTGCTCCAGCTCCAGACAAAACAAAAGGCTTCATGATATCCCAGGTCACTTGAGAAACTAAACCTCAGCTTTCTAGTATAAGGTCTTGGAAAGGACACCAAATGGGTGAAGATGTTCCAGCCTGGAAAAGCGGTGACTGGTCTAGGACAGAGACCTGTATATCCTGGCTGAACCAGGGCAAAGAAAAGTTATTGTTTCTCCCACAAAGGTTTGAGGCCATGTGAGAAGTTGGGCGTGAGATTCACATGGACAGAAGACAGCAGTTTCTCACACCACACTAGGTCACACCTTGGGGTCAGAAGAGGTAAGATAAACTCCTGGAGGACAACATCTCCAGAGGCCAAGACCCCACTGCAGTCCCGTAGTGACTGCTGAATGCTGGGAGGTTATAACCAGGGCAGGGATCACTCATGTTTGTCCTAGGCTCATACCTTCTCTAAGCATCCATTGTCAGCCACCACCCAAGACAGGACAGTATTAGATGGGTCATTGGTCTGGTGAGCTGATGCTTTCTTATAGTCTCTTTTTCCTATTTTTTTCTGGTTTTTTCCTCTTTTCTTTCTTTCATATTTTCTTTTTTCTATTTCTTTTTGTCTTTTCTCTCAATATTTTTCTTCCTTTCTCTTCTCTTCTCTTCTCTTCTCTTCTCTTCTCTTCTCTTCCCTTCCCTTCCCTCTCCTCTCCTCTCCTCTCCTCTCCTCTCGAGAATTCCCCACTGGCTTTTAAAGACTGCTTAGTGAGGTCAGCCTAGAAACTCCTGTTCAGCTTTTCGAGAGGTAACCAGGCCTGTGCTGTTCTCCACACAGGGGAAACTACAGCCACCCTCCCACTGTCTCAGGGTGTGGGACAAAGTCATTCCTGTCTTGGAAAAAACCTTGGTGATGCAAAGAAAAGGTGATTCCCACATTATTAACCAGCTTTGACATTGATGTTTATCCTCATGCTTCTCAGAGAAGTGAGGGAAACTGCTTTGCTGAGCCACATGCAGCAATGCAGTGGTTTTGTTTTGGGGGGAGGTTGCAGCAGTTTCATGCTGTCTTATGTTATCACCTAATGTAGGATCTGGCTGCGTTGCTTTTGACAGGGCAGGACTGCCAAGATACCTGTGGCCCTGATTCAGAAAAGCAGTTAAGCACATATCTAACTAGAACATGAGTCAGGGAAGGACATGCATGTGTCCCATTGACGTATGTGGAAATCAAGCATGTGTTTAAGTGCTTTTCTGGCACATGATAAGGTTATGGATGAGATGATATGACATGGTTTCCTGCATGAGCAAAGACGCTCCTTCCAACCCTATATTCCTTACACATATCAGATAGGAATTTCCAAATATGGGCTACTAAACATAGTTCCCCAAATTACTGTGTTTAACCTTTAAATAAATATGATATAGTTGTTCAAGGATGCTGAGTATGGGAAGATCCTTTTCACTTCAATGAGGCAATGACAGATGGGGGCATGTCACCTCTCAAGATTAGATTGCATCTATCTTTGGGGCTGGAATAAGGTTATGCAAGACCCTTGCTTTTTTTCCCAAATTGTAAAACAAAGCCTTTGACTTTGCCTACTGCTCCAAAATTCCCTGGAAGACCCAGGAAACACTGTGCTGTGAAAGAGGATGGAAGATATCTGGGTTCTTTCCTTATTATTCTTAACAGTTAGAGTTTTATCATTTGTCTTCAGTGACCAAGTACTGGAAGATGCTGTGTGTTTCAGTTATGTTCTCAGAGGAATAGAAGGATACAGATGCTCATTTATCCATAGCATCTGTAAGATACGTAGGTTGGACTGGGCCAGTGTACGGACAGAGGGTCTCCATGGGAGCCCAGAGGAAAACAGATATTTTGATCTGATGGTCTGGGCTCCTGTTTTGCACATGCTTGTTCGGATCTCTCCTTTTGCTCGGGAAACAGTGCTAGATGCTTTGCACCCAGAGAACTGAGCCTGTAGGAAGCGAGCCGGAATATGCCCACAAAATCCACAGTGTGGGAGCAAGTATTTGAGGCTGTGGCTGTCTCGCTGTATGAGGCACCTTCACAAGGGTACTGCTTGGCATGACAGGCAGAAGCCCATTTGCTTAGACAAGGCCTTAGGCTGATATTTTTCCCTTAAAAAAATTTAATTCCATCTGTGAATTGAAAGAAAAATTTCTCTGCTGAGTAATCTTGGACTGTATTTCATCCTTCTCCTTCTACAGTGGCATAATGAGCCATGATAAGGGATCTGCCACTTCACTTTTGGTTGCTAGCATGTTCAGGATGATGAGCAGTTTTCAAGTAGCTAGAAAGATGAAGATTTGATAGGAATTGAAATAGTAGAAATGCATGCTGACATGCAAAGGTGAATGGATAGATGCACAGGCATCAGACAAATTGCCATAGATAGGTAAACTGGGTATGTGCAAGGTATGCGGGTAGATGAACATCAAGGTAGGAGAAGAGTGAAGAGTGGCTGTATTGAGCTGGAGCACCCAACCCAGTACCCCATGTCCAACTATGGCCAAGAGCGTGTGAGTGAACGGGCCAGTAAGTGTTGTGTTTTTTATTACTGGGGTGTTATTCTCCCTGAAAGTCCCATTGGGGACTGGAGGGCACTACGTTCATTGCATCTTTCTACTCTCCATGCCCAGATGTTCTACAGAACCCTTGCAGTAATGCTAGCCAGCTTCCACTTTTTACCTTCCCAGTGAATTATGGCCCTATGATTTTTGCGCTGTAAAGGCTGAAACCTCAGAGTTCACAGGGAGTTTAGTGTCTCCATACGGTGAAATGCCGTGGCAAATGCATTTGGCTCCAGCTGCACTTATTGTACAAGGCAGACTCGGCACTGAGCTGAATCAAGTTAGCTTATCAGGACAGGCAGAGAGCAATTTCTTCTGCAAAGAAGAAAGCAGAGCAACACCCAACACCAGGGCCATGCTTGGCTTTTTTCTTTTGGAATGATCATAAACCTCTGGCAGATCCCTCAGCTCCATGCAGCACAATCAGAGCTAACCAGAAAAAAACAGCTCAGTCAATGGGGAAATGTTCCTCAAAGATTTACAAGGTTTCCTGTGGTTTTTGAATGCAGCAATTACATTTTATTCCATGCAGTTTGCACTTCACTCTCAAGGTGGAAAAGCCACAGGTTTGGGGTGTCTGTGTGTGCATGTGTTCAGGAAAGGAAAATGCAGGATGGGTCAGCCACGGGATGGTCCCACGCAATCCTTCCAAGATACTTTGGGGGTCAAATGTTTCTGAGAACTGTTTAATCTCAGTAACTCTTCTTTTAGTGCTATTGGTTTCAAAGAGATCCCCGCTGGTTGAAATGCAGTCTCGGATCTCAAGGATGGTCAGGTACCTGATTCTGTAGTTGTTTCTATGGACAGCCCAGAAAGCAAATATCTTTGAGCTCTTGGGAATAACTGCTGGCAGAAGAGGGGTGTTACTTCCCAATGAGACATATGCTAACCCCAGGATGCATTTCTCACAAAACTGGGCTAGGCTATCACGTCTTGGATACCTCTGATGGGTAGTGTGAGAATTGGAAATAAAACCACCAAGGTTGGCTTGAGGCATGGACAAAGAGGCAGTCAAATGACACTGTTTCTGCATGGTCTTCCTATAGAAGAGCATTGAAAAGCTGTTATTTGTCTTCCTGTAGAGTCCTTGAACCCCATCTGAGAAGGGAGCCAGGCAGACAGGCAGTATGTGCCCAAGGAAGCAGCCTCTCTCCAGAAGGAGGGCACAAACTGGGCAGATAAGAGGACTGAACAAAAACCACTCAAGCTAGAAGCTACCAACGCTTGAAGGAAAACTATCCCAGAGAATTAGAAGTATCTTCTGCAAATTAAATATAAGATTTTTTTTTTTTAATGTGAACACATGTACATGTGTGTGTCATTATGGATCAGTATTATTTTACTGCAGTTGATTCAGACCCACAGTTCTGGGACTGGGACAGAGCAAAATGAAATCCCCTGACCAAGAGTTGCATTTCCCTGCCCACCTTCCCCCTCTGCCTTGTGCTTTAGCCTAATCTAAGGGAGAAGTCCTGAGTTTTCTTCTGTGACATAGAAGGTCAAAGACAGCAAATGCCTGACATGCATTGCTGGAAGGCCATTCATCAAAAATTTGGGACTCAAAATTTCACTAGCACAAACTACTTTAAACATTTGGAAGGAAAAGCAGACATTTTTTCTCCAAAAATTAAACCTGAGATTTTTGCAAAATTGCACCACTCCAGCAATTGTGATTATAAAACCCCCATCCCCAACATGAAGTGTTGTGAGTCCATGCAAAAGCTGACTTTGCATTTAATTTCTGCCACTGGCATGTCAGATCTTACTTTGGTTTTATTTGACATCTTAATTGAAATTTCACTCACCAATGGACAGCACACTGTTGAACTGAAAATGGAGTCACCAACAAAGCGTAGCAAACTGTTCTCTCTCTTATAATGGTGGAAATCAAGACTAACTTAATTTGAGTAACAGATAATAAAGTAATAAAGCTGATATATGGGAAAGAATTAAATGTTGCAGTTGATTAACCCCTCTGGAGACAGATAGGTCCAAAGTCAGGGAGACATGGCCTTCAGATGCACTTGCTTCAGTCAGATGTTATACCTGGCATTCAGGAGCTGGACAGGCAGAGATATTTCCCCCAAGGACAGGCATGCGACTGAGTCAGAGGTTGTTTCAGACAAATTTAGGTATATAATACGTACAGAATAGCCTGTTTCTAGTTTCAATCATTCAATCTGCTGCCAGCAGAGAGAGGAACTCTCGCAGAAAGCCTATGATTCAGCAAAAGTAGGAGAAATGACTCATTGCCAAGGGTGCAGTGTCTCCTTATTAACTGTAGAGCCCAGAGAGTGCCTGTAGGTTTCACCTGGAGAGCTGAAGGGAGATGAGGTGAATCCCTCCAAAGCTGCTCTTCTGGTCCCTGCCGCAATCTCCCAGGATTTCCTCAAGCCAATTCCTCTGCAGGAGATCAGATCTGTGTTCAACTGCCACCATAGTAGTGGGGAAACAGCTCATGTCTCCAGGCACCCATCTCTCCAAGAGAAGTCATTACGGGTGGCCTATGTCCTTCTGTGCCTCAGTTTCCCCTCCCTTTCAGGAGCGACCTTACTCACACCGTTTCCCCTTGAACAGTACAACAGGACAAGAGACCTTGCTTTGGCAAAGCACGCTGATGTGGGCTTAACTTACAGTGTTGCCCCAAATCTCTTTGAAGCCCTCATAAATTAAGTACCCGTCAAGGAACTTCACCGAACCAGCGACTCATGCATTCATTCATGCTAAAAAAGTCCTCTGAGAACCATGGCTGATGCAAACCCTCCAAGCCCAGGGCCTCGTTATTCCTAACACAGGTAAGGTGATTGGCAGTGGCTCTGGTGACAGCAAGCCGTTCAATCTGCCAGCACAAGCCAGGAGGTCACAGACCAGAAGCTGGGCAATGGGCTCCTCTTGGTCTACCACTAACTGCACCTTCCTTCAGAGCTGGGGAGGGCAGCGTGGGGAGGGCCTCCAAAGGAGGTGAAGCTAATTAATTTCCATTCCTTCAGAAGACACTGCTGCTGGTGTTTCCAAACTCCCTCTGTTCTTTACTTACCCTTTTGGATCTCAGGGGATACCCCATGACAAATTGGAGTTCTCTGGTGAACCAATTGCTTTTTTTTTTTCCCTGCTTTTTTTTTGGTGCTAAAGATGAAAGATTTAAAATGCAATAATGTTTTGTCTAAATTCTTGTGGAAATAGCTTATGACCTTTCATAGAGAAATGTGGTTTCAGCTTTCCGGTAAGAGAGCTCCCAGCTAATGATTTAGCTCTATTTTCTAATAAATAGTTGGCAAGAGACGACCACTCTTATACCCTTTGTCATTAGGGACCTATTATTTATGACTCAGAAATGAATCATTAGGCTTGGCAAACAGCAATTTCTTTGTGGCCAATGTATTTTTCCACTCGGTAGCAGAGTACGCTTGTAAATTCTTCCTAAAAATTACCATTAAAGTATCTCCAAACAGACTCTCCCCCACACTGCCATAAATTCTCTCCACTTTGGTGACTATTGGTGGTCTTCCCACCCGAGGAAAAAGGGTTTCTTTTTTGTTCTTAACACCTTTCACATTTCCTTCCAGCTAATTACACTTTTATTTAATAAGGTAAATGGGTTTTGTTTTCCTTACGGTCTCCCCTTTACAGGATGAAATATTTCCTTCTGACGGAGCCTTCCTGTCTTCCGTATCCCGGCTAACTCAAGGCCTCCAAGCAATTAGAGTTGGAGAAGACCTTTGCACTTACACTTACTTGGTGGTGTCCGCTTGCCAAAGGCTTCAAAAAGTCCATTTCATGGGAAGGCATGATGACACATGCTGGACACGAATCATCTGAGGGGTAAATTTCCCCAAATTCTGAAAGCATGTAGGAAAAATAGCAAGCCAGTAACTCATTTTCTCTCCCTCTCTCATTCTTAAATCATTATTCACCTAGTTGAGAGACTTCTTGAATTTGTTCCTTTCTTGTACTGGAGCATGTCTCAAGGGACATACAATTTATCAGCTAATCAGGACAAGGGAATTAAAAAAAATGTTGAGGAATACGGTTCAGGCTTTGTTCCAGATGCAAATTTTACCAGTGCTCACTCGTGTCCAAATCCAGGAGACTGTTTCTTACTGAAGAGTCAGGCTGACTGTAGGAATGTGATCCCAATACCAACCTTTCTGATATTTGGGGAACTACAGATCACAGGTAGAGCATCAGGTTATGTGAGATTCCTGGGCAGAAAGAAGACAAGAAGTTTTGAGAAAATTCAGGGGGAAAAGTGCAACTAGAGTCTTGTGAGCATTGCAACCCTATGCTGACTATCCAAAAAAAAAAAGATGGAATAAACTTTGCATGTTTAGATTCACAGATTTTAACACTGAAGGAACCACTAGATCACTTACTCTGGCCTCCTCCAGAGCAATTTGCTGTGCAGCTTGGGATCCCCTTAGTGTCTCTTGCTTACCTGTAACATCACGCAAAGACTGCTCTGCCTTGGCCATCAAGCAAAAGGAAGTTTTGGGGCAGGGGGCAAAGGAATATTAATGTTTTCCAGTACAAAATATAAAATAATCACTGGGAATAGTGTTTGCTGGCAAACAGCAGTAGACCAGCCTAGTCCTGGCCAAATATAGAGAGAATAATGTTCTTTTCCCAGTCAAAACAGCAATTCTTACTTCAAATTTAGGGTTTAGTCAAAAGTTTTCTTCTTATTCATTTTCTTCCATGGAAAGCCTACAGGTAAAACATACACAATGTACTAGAAAAAATACATTTTAACTGAAGTTTGCTTCTTGGGTTCTTGAGTTGGGGTGGTTTTTTTCCTTTTGGAAATATAGCAGCATTTTATTTTCAAGAAGCTGCCTATAAGTCAGTTAATAAGTTAAGTGAGATAAGAGAGAGCAGAGCACTGAAACCTTTGGGGAACAGAAGGAGCAAAAGGCTTGGGTGCCAGACAGACTTAAGGTGTAGCAGAGAAAAATATAAATTACCGTATCAGGAAAACTTTTACAAGGTAAGAAAAATTAAAAAATGGACTCTGAGAAGTGGAGCTGTGAACATACAAATGCCTTAGATGCCTCCTGGATTTGTTGGAAATAGCTAACTGTAACTAAGCAACCTTAACATGAGGCAGGGGAAAGGAGAAGAAGTAGCTGAAGGTTGCCACTGGAATAGCTTTGAGCTGGAATATAGAAAAAACAAAACACACGGAAAAACCCCAGTTTCTTTCTGAAGTCTGGAATTTTATTTTAAAAATACCACAAAGTTTTGGAATCTACTGATTTATTTTTTTTTAAAAGATGAAAAATAAACCTTTCAATAAAAATCTGGGCAAAAATAACTTATTTTGGTCCAGGATGTGTCTGAGCATCTGTCATATGGAGAAGATCACTGTGTTCCCTGTTGGGTCAGATCAGAGATTCATCTCATGGGAGCGTCTGCTTGCAGAGATGTCCTGACCAGACACTTTGAAGGCAGCTATGAGAACCTCTCACAAAAAAAATTATGGTTTCACCTGTTTATAGAGAACATTCCTATTTATTCCTTCTTCCCTCTTTCCCAATTTGAGTCAGATGTCAGTGTGGTGCTCCAAGTTAAAAAGGATTCTGTTTTCTTCCTAAACTGTTGCCTATTTCTTTTGGTACTTTAACTACCGATAATTTTGTTCTCCATATAGATGACTAAGCCTCTGTTGACTCTTGCTGAGCTCTTCAGCCATGGAGTAGTCTTCAAGAATGAGAAAGTTTTCTCTAGGTTGAGAACACAATCACCAATCTGAGGACTACACCTTTATGAGCCAGTTCCAACCCCTTCAGAGGAGAATGTGTCCAGAAGAGCTGAGTTTTTTATTACAAAAGAAGAAGCATCTCTCTGCCAAACTTGCATATAACATGAAGTGAACCCATACTGAACCTTATTTGAGGTTTGAAAAAGTTTTAATAACCTTTTTCTGCTCAATATTTTCCTTGTACCTCAACACTTTCCAGTTCAGGACAACTTTGAGAGCATATGTGCCAAAATTCTGGAGAATAAAAACAAAAAAAAGAAGCTCAACAAAGAGAAAAACCACCCGCAGAATAACCCTCTTCTCTCCTGGGCATTCCTGCACCAGCTGGAAGCTGAAATACTGGCAATTTCACAGGGAATGAAAATCTACAGACCCAGGAGGTTAAATAAACACCATCCAGGTTCTTGTTTGGTTGGTTGCTTGCCAAAGCCCAGAAAGGAATACAATGGAAGAGTTCATCTTTCCATTTTTTCTAGCTGTTTACCTAAGTCTAATCCCGCTAAATCGCCCTTGTTCCTGGAAATATGTAATTTTACTACATATTTAGTAAGACCAAGCATGGATCTGGCTTGCAAGGAAAGACTCACCTTATGGACTATGGTTACTGATAGGGTGGGCATCTTGTCTAAGCCATTTGTCTGGGCCTATTAGTGAGAAAGGGTCATCTCCAAAGAGTGGTATTTCTAATTCACAGATCCCCAGATAGCTGAACTCAGATGGAGCGAGTCCTGTTGCTGCTATCTGTAGACAAATTGGAAGTTGCTATGGAGGGCAGTTTCCTTGATAGAGACACCACTGCCTCAGTTGGTGACCGTGACTTCCAGAGTGGAAACCCTGACCCAAGACCTCACCAGGATCAAGCTCACGTCCTCCCTATTTCAGGCATGAAACGCATTGCTGAACACCTGATGGGCTTCCCTGGTGCACCCCAATTCATCCATGGGCATCCAAGGTCCAAAGCAGACATGCACCTTCATTCCCCCCCATCCTTGTTGGTACAGGAACCCATCACCATCAGAACAGAGATCATCAGCCTCAGCAGCCACAGCTGAAGGCCACGGTGACCTCCCACCAGATACTGACAGAGACTCCCACCATGCTGGAGGTCAGATAAAACTCAAGACGTTTAGGGTACAATTACATTGGTAAGTATGCTTCTGAAGTGCATCTCTCAGATCTCCTAACTTACCAAGCTTTGATTCATGTCATAGGGAAATCTCAGAGTGCACAAATTGGATTCCTTTTGGGTGAAACTAACCCAAACCACATGCTATCAGAGCAGATCTACTGTGCTCTGACTGATGGGCATTGAAGCTACAGAATCTGATTAAAATTAGCTCAAAGTACTCCCTGCAAACAGAGATGGCACAACCATAATGTCTGCAGCTGTTTGACTCTGCAGAACTGGACCTTGCACCGCAGGATATGCTGATGTAAACATAATCTCTATGACTTGAGTTCTCAGGGTTTCCATGTTCCCTTCCTGCCGCATTTGCTTTGCTGAAATCAATGGTTTGCTCTTGACCATCTGACTGCTAGGACAGAAGAGAGTTAGGGATCAGCAATTTAAAATTCACTTAGTAATATTGGGACTGAAAATTGTCATACATGCAACTAAGATAAAACAACAATATACAGCTAGGTAGATGAATATAGACATGACTTAAGAGTATATGATTACATTTGTGAAAGCTGGAATGAACATACTGAGTTTCCAAAGACAGAGACAGATGCACACATGGGCTTTTCTCCAAGTCATGAGACCCTCGCTACAGGATTAGCTCAGCTTTTTTTATTTGCACATTTTCCCTTATCTCTCCCCCGTCTACACAACTGATGTCTCATTCCCGAGCTTGGTGGCCCACTGGAGATGCTGTGTTCAACCCACTTAAGTGCCCCTTTGCAAACCCAGGCAATTGTCTTGACTGAGTTGATTAATGAACAAAACATCAAACAGATGAGTTCTTTTAAGGGTTACATGTTTTTCGTCTGTGCAATCTGCTACATACAGAAAATCTTTGTGCACTGATGTAAATATAACCCAGGTTAATCTTTCCAAAGCCCCCAGTTCCCTTACTTCTTTGACATGTGTAAATGGTGTACCAGAAAGCCTGTGGATGCTGAGCCACCTGTAGTCTCCTGGATGCTTTTATTTTACAGGTGGCTGCCACTACTTCTGGAGAGCTAGACCTTCTTATCGGTGAATTTGGCACTCAGGCAAGGGGTTGGTAAGGCTCACACTTAATGCAAAGAGTTCAGTGCTAGGAGGAGCAGTAGGGCCATCTACCCTCAGAGACAGAAATCCCATTTGTGAAGGATGTAGCAAACAGGGCAAGAGCTTCTTGTGCCAGGCAGAATCAGCACAGCACTTCGGCAGTGACAAGCCACCCCACACTTGTCTTTGAGAGCACCAGTTTCATCACGCCTTGGACACTAATGGGGCAAGTGCTGCCCAGTGTGCTGCTACCATTCGCTCTTCAAAGACCTATCCTGCTCCTCCAGAAGTGGTGCTAGAGGCAAAAGGCCACTTTTCTCCCCACATCTGACCACTTTCTAGTTTGCATTTCTTTTTCTCCTTATGGCTTTTTTTCTTAACATGGTTCCCCTTGTTATTTTCCACCCATGTTTGTCCTCACTGTGAGGAACAGCACCGCCTCTTCCCTACCCTGAAGTGCAAGCAAATTGGACACTCTGTTCCACAGAAAGCCCCGGGGGGGCAGCGGGACATTATTTTAGTATTGTTTACACTTCTGATCATCAGGCCCAGCAAACGCCCACAGGCTGGAAACCCATCCTAATTGTTGTGAGTTGTTTTGTTTTTTTCCCCTGGTGGAAAAAAATCTGTTAGTTATTAATCATCACCAAAACCTTGGTTTTCAACAGTGCTGAGATGTCTATATTGCATTCAGGGAGTGACAGACATTGTGACAGGAAGCTGTATCATGGGGATGCAACTGAAAACCGGGCTCCAAGAGCTATTTAAGTAGCTCAGCTCCTTAAAGTACCCGGCCACACTGTTCTCAATAGATAAAGTCACTTTTGGCCATAATGGTCCCAATGGGAATATTTACTTCAAACATTCCCACCCTCCAGAAAATTCTGAATTAGCTTCTCCTCATCCTTCCAAAATCCAGCAAAACAAAGGTATTATTTATAACATAATATAAACTGGAGTCTAAATAATAAAGCATTAATCTAGCCATTTACGCACTCAGATTCTGTCATCCTTTCTCGTGTATTCTCATCTAACCATTTATCTATTTATTCATTCATTTCTGTACACACGTCTTTTATCATTGTGTATTTATCAGTCCAGGTCTACACATGCACGCAAACACAAATGCACACACTGTTTATGTGTGTCCTGCCAGTCTTTGGAACAGCAACAGACCTGATTTGATTCAATGCCATCCATCCCCACTGTAAAATGTTCAAAAATGCAGCAAAGACTTAAAGTTTTTATACACTGAAAGCGCTGCCCAGGCTGCCTTCCTGTAGCATATATGGAAAAGTAGAAGGATGTGGGACCTACTGTTGTTTTAAATGCATCTCTGAACCCATGTCTGGAGCTGCTGCAGAAGAAGCTGTTCTTCAGGAGGAGCTGCAAAAAATAGTCAGCTCCTCTAGTTGCACGACTGGGCAGGCAGAGAAGGAAGGAATTTGGTCTTAAGGATACACAAAACCAACACTAACATATAGTCCTAAACAGCTGGAGAACAAAGTATTGCTGGTGTGGGAAATGAGCTCCGCCAAGCAGGGGATACAGCTGCTACATGTGACCGGTACCCTGCAAAGCAGCGACCACCGTGTCCGACAATCACTGTGTCTTACAACAGTTGCCAAGTGGATATTTACAAACAGGTACAAAATGATTTTTTTATGTTCTCTCAAGATCTTTCCTTCCCTGAGGTGCCCCTAAGAAGACATTGAAGACAATGTCTCCCAGAAGGAAGAGGGGACATATTTTCATCCTGCCTGTAGTTGGACCTTCATTTTGGGAGAAATGTGGATGGGGAAGGGAAGACGAGGACGGAGGGCTTGCACCTGTTGTTACCTACATCCACAATTTCCCTTCCCCATAGTATCTGCAAAATACAGATTCCTGCGTCCATCCTTGAGTCATTAAAAAAGCCATTCCTCCCTGTGGAGTACAAGTGACCGCTCTCTGGTACTTCCAGCAGACACATCCTATCATCCTAAAGGGCCTCCAGCTGAAATATAGCTCTGTCTCTGAAAAAAGGCCCAAAGCCGCACAGCTCTATGCACTAAGCCCTGACACATTGCTGGAAAGGTCCCCCTCACGGCTCTTCCAAGAATAACAAACCTTTGCAATGTGCTCTCGTATATCATCAACAATTAAGGACAGCAACAATCCAAACAGCCATCTCTCCAGGGATGGAGGGAGAGAAGGAAGACTTATTAGGCCCTCGAAGAAATGTAAACCCAGCACCGTGCTGGCCTTGGACTCTCCGCCTGGCTTTGAGAGGCTCCATGCAACCAGGATGCCTGGTCTTCTCAACTGCAGCATGGCTTTTGAGGGGGATGGATGGTGCACCCCAAAGCTGCCAAGAACATAGCCTCCTTGGAGAGAGATGCTGAGACCAGAGTTTGCGGCATCTCATGCTTCCTCCCCTTCTATTTTTTGGACCTTGGACGGCATTGATCTCCATCCAGCCCATGCTGTGGAGAAGGTGCAATTTGTGCACCAGGCAGCGGCATGGGGCTCTTTGGTGCGCCCGCCTATGGGCTGCTTTTTCCGAAGCCCACGAGCCAGGTTCAAGGTACAAGCAGGGCCATGTCATTTGCAATTACTTAGAAGCAGCTAATTGTGCCCCAGGACAGCTTAATGGGTGCAATGATTGCTTTCCCGGGCCTTGCCAGCCCTGCTCTCCTGTGATGTGGTTTAACGGGAACAGGGAGCCTGCTCGGAACGGCTCCGTGGTGTTGGCTCGTAGGGACTCCAGGAATGGAGCAGACAGGCAGACTGGTTTTCAGCCACGCCTGAAGATCTGTCGGCTGCAAACAGGGCTGTCTGGCTGGTTTCTTTCGTGGAATTGCTCCCATGGTTCTCCTGGAACAAGTGTTTCACCCCCAATGGAGGGGCTTTAGCTTGCTCTCCTCCCTGTCCCGAGGACAACTTGGCTGCTGCCACGTGTGAAGACATGGGACATCAGAGCCACAGCCTGCAGGGTGTGAGAACAATGTCACACTTCCCCAGCCAAGCAGGCCCTTCCATGTGGAAATAAGAGGAGAAAGCTCATAGAAATGGCTTGTCCCATCCTCTGCCCCTGCCCCTTCTGCCTTCCCAAGCACCTTGGGAACTGCAGGAAACCTGTCTGATCTACTTGTAAGTCATCAGAGCAAGGGTGGGGGTTGGAACTGGTTGCTCTGCCATTTCATGTGTCTGTTAACCTACCCAGACTCATGCACTGGGAACGGTTTTGCAACCCGTTCTTAATCTCCAAAGGGAAATGTTGGATTTAGACCTCGAACACGTAGGATACGGCTCTGCTAGGGGCTAAACACCCACCACTCCAAGCACCCCCCCCCAGACCAACTCTTTACCCATGCACCCTAACATTGCACAAAGGTATTCTTTTGCTCATTCTTGCACAAACCCTGCCCCGGCCTGTGCCGTTGTGTGCCATGGGACGATACCCATCACGAGCACATTCATTGGGTAGTTCCTTGCCAACCACAGCCCCACAGCTCTGCTCCACGACGAACACTGGCGAAGAACAGCCTCTGTTAACTTTGTGCTTTTTGGCGTGGTTTGGCTAACCAAGTGGTTCAATATTAATCATGCTTCCTTCTTAGGTCCCCGTTGGACTTCTACGTGAGGCCAGGATCAGGCCCCAGGTTTCTTGAACCTGGCTCCTTGCCTACCAGCGCTGCTGGGCCAAGGCACGTTCTGAGCAGGCCTGGTGGAAAATTTTGAATGGGACGATTTTCCATTGGCAAACGCTGCATCAATGAAACCCAAATATTTTGTGGGTGTAGCTCAATTTCCATGAAATTCTTGACAAAAATTGTCCAAAATACTCCCCCCAAGTGCTGCAACTTTGAATTTGCCACTTCAACGTTCTCCTTTTCTTTAGGATTGCCAACACACTTTATCTGATAAGGCAAAGCCCACTGTGTGCAGACATTGCTGCTTTGTATAGTTTTGTTTTGACTTTTAGAAATTGCGTTCAGTAATGGCTTTAATAATTCATAGGGTGGTGCTATTTCGATGTAAAGTATTTCTGTCTTGTTGAAATGATACCTTCAGCGTTGTCAAAATGAAGCAAACATATAATACCATATAGATATAATCCTACGATGCTGAAACGCAACGAGTCAATGCTATTGACAAGAAATATTTTAGTATTTCCAAATAGAGTTTTTTGGAAATGCCTTTTCACAAGAAGTTTCAGATTTTCACTTCTGTGTTCCAATTTGGAATAGAAACAGAAGTAGAAATGCTGGCATTTCCCCTGGGAAGGAAATTTGATTTTCCAAAAAGTTTTAGTAATAATCTGGGTTAGAGGGAGACATTTTAAAACCTGTTATTAAAAATGATTGTTCAGCCAGTAAAAATGGTGTGAAAGGAATGGATTCAAATATAGATTTACAGGTTTTTTATGTTTCCCCTCCGTAACTAACATATCTTTTTATAGATATATTTCACCTTCCTAACACTCCTTCTTTGTTACAGTACCAGACATTTGCACTCTTAGATGCTCTGATTAACCTGATCAGCTAAACTGCGAGCAATTGTTCTTAAACTTCATTTAGCTGAGACAATTGCTGCTTTTATTTCAAAAGTGAAAAAGAACTTGTGTGTGAAAGCTAGTCTGTTTTTTTTATTTTTCAGAATACATCATTAGATTCAATAAGAAGCATTACCTCTTCCTCCAAGCCTTGCATAATTGTTAATCTAAAACAACTGATGCAAGAAAAAAATGCCTATTTTTCTCAGTGTGTGCAGAAGTTATGCTGAGGTTGCATCGCATACAGCTACAGTACTGGTTTGAGACCATGAGAACAGCCGCACCGAGTCAAACTAAAGGTCTTACCCCGTTTCTGACAGTGACCAGCACCAGATACCTAGGAAAAGTGCCTAAAGAAGAAAGTGAGATTAGAGCAGTCCTCCGGGATTGTACTACCCCAGGCTCTGGGAATCAACAATTTTGGAATTTACTAAGATTAAATTTACATCTGGACTATCATGCTTAATAACCATGGATGGATTTATCCTTCCTAATTTATCTAAGATCTTTTAAATTCAGTGGACTGGGATACGTCAAAATAATTCAACCTGAATTATAATTCCTGGTTCTTTTAGTTTTAAAAGTTCATGGGGGAAAATATTGCTTGCAGGGAAAAAACTGTCTCATTTTAACTTTTTTCATATTTTAAATTACTTTCCTTTTATCCCTTCTATCACAGTCCAGTGAACTGCATTTTAACCAAACAAGAATATCTGTATATTCAACTTAGATGGATAACCAATATTTGGATGCTTCTTTTGACTTCCTAATTGAGGAATTCCTTCATAATTGAGCTGGAAATGTCTCTTAGAGGCAGACCTTTTTTGGTCAGAATACTGCTGTTCCTATCTCCCATTGAAACAGTAGTCTTCATTGTGCACTTCATAAATGTGTGTGTTTGTGGGGGAATCCATTTTGGAAGAACAGTTTTACATTACACTGATATAGTGCACCTATCGCATCCTCTCTCATCAAGACAGATAATGATGCAGGGAAGACAGCATGAAAAATAACATTATATTTTGTGGATAAATTGCCCTGTTTGTGTGTGCAGTCACAGGTAGGGCTGAAGATTGAGGTTTCAAATCCTAAAGAAGTCACTTAATGGAGAAGAGACCTGTTAGAAAGGAGAGATGTTTAGATGAGGAAGAAGTTTCAATGAAGAGATGAAGACAAGGAGCTGGTAGGGGGGGGGTTTTGTTGAGGAAGTGATATCTAATTTGTCATCCCATGAAATCTAAAGCAAAAAAGAACCATGAACTGTAATTTAGATTAAATTATTTTGGCATGTTCCAGGCAGCCTCTGATATTTTTCTCTCCTGTTCATAAAATCAAGAGCCGTCGCCATAAAATATGGGGACGGCTCTTTATTAACTATATGTGAAAATGAGCACACATAAAGAATCTCTAAGGAAAACTCCTGAGTCCGGGCTAGCAGTCAAGCCTGGACCCTTAAATCTTAATAAACTAAGACGCGACTTCTTCTGGACGGGGATCAGGAGGAATCAAAGCCAATCATCTTCTTCCTGGCTTGGATCTTAAATGCAGAACCAGCCTTTGCTTGGGGTTAGCAAGCTGATCTTCCAGCCTTAAATAAAATAATCCGCAAAGTTAACCCTGCAACACATACTTCTGTTGAGGGGGGGAGCAGGGTTAATTGGCAGGTTGGTTTGTTTGCTTATTTTTAATACGGACAACTCCAGTAAGCCAAATTTATCCCAGATGTTACTCAGCTGACCTCAGAGGGGTTATTTTGCATTGAGTTTGATAGAGTCGTGCTGGGGTGAATTCATTTGCAGACCTGCCACCTTCCGTGAAATGATTGCCAAGCTGCTTTCCCGCCGGGAAAACTCCCTGCCCAGCTGGGCTGCCTGGCCCTTTCCACTGCTGCCTCTTCCCAGAAAGGTGAGCTGCTCAAAGGTTCTCTGAGCCCCTGCCCTCACAGAGTGTCTCCGCACCGACACGGCCCATGGGCTGCACCCCGTCCCATGTCCAGGCTCCTTCGGCTTCTGCACGGCTCGCGCTCCAGGTCACACTCGGGTCTGGAGCAAGCCCAAGCTCTCAGGAGAGGCAGAGGCTGACCACGCTCAGAATAAAACAGTGATACTGAGTCCTGCACCTGGACAGATAATGCCTGAGCATCTTTTCTTCTCCTGCACAGAGGTTAAACTACCTGGTTATGTCTATACTGGGAAGCAAGGTGTAACCAGGGTATGGGCCTGTGCACTGGCACGTGAGCCTCCAGACATTTTTTTCATGCTCTCTGAGCACCAGCGCTTTTCCAGGCGTTCCCATGCACAGCTAAGAGGATAGTAAGGACAGTTCCTAACACACAGAATCACAGAATCATTTAGGTTGGAAAACACCCTTAAGATCACCGAGTCCGACTGTTAGCCTAGTGTTGCCAAGTCCACTACTGAACCATGTCCCTAAGCACCACGTCTACATGTCTTTTGAATACCTCCAGGGGTGGAGACTCAACCACTTCCCTGGGCAGCCTGTTCCAATGCTTGATGGGATGGATGAAGCCACCATCTTTGGGGGAATAAGAATTTAGCTGTGAGGACATCATCCTGGCTAAGCAACTTCACATTGCAACCAAAAGACCAAAATAATTTTATTTATTAATATATATGTAGCTTTGGGACTGTGGTATAACCAGGCTAACAGCCTGGACAGACATTTTGTGGATCTGAGGCTCAACACAGTTAGGTCTGACCCTGAACTTGCTCTTGCACCTGCAGTGCTGATATCTCCAGTGACCCATTGGATAAGGAGTCAGTCTGAAAGTCATTCTCACAGAATAAGAGAATACTAAATCTGAAAGGGAGCTAAGAAAGTCTTTCAAAGATGGACAGCTACTCTACTTGGTTTGGGTTTGGGTGTAGTTGTATCCAGTCTGGGTTCAGATACAGTTCAAGACATCACAAAAATAAAACAAATGTTTGGTTACCAGAACAAACCAGTCAGAACCAACACCCATCAAACTCAAGTCTTAGTTCAAAACACTGTTGAAATTCAAAATTAAAACTATTGGGTTTTTGACCGTTCATTTATTTTCTGACTTTAATGACAAAAATTTTCCAAGTACTTTTTTGTGTTGTCAAATAAACACAGGGGTTTTTAAGAGCACTTTGTTTTAGTGAAATAAAATAACATCTAATATATTCTCTGTCATACTGCGTGTCTGCAACAAAATGATAAATCTGAGGACTGAAAATGCTCTTTCAGCACACACTGCTGGAACTGCCAGAACAACTTTTGCTAGTTGACACAGCTCAGGCATGACATTTTTATGATATTCCCAGTAGATTAATATGTCTTTTTTTTTTTTTTTTGTCTCTCATTGAGACATGGCTCATCTGCAAATGAATCAAAACTTGGCCAAGTCTTTTTGGGAGCTTTCCTCCTTTCATATATCTCTTCTTAGTTAGAGATCTCATGAGCTCTAAGAAGACGACATTCCAGACCTTCATCTGATCTTTCAACTCTAGACACAGTTAACATTGATTCTGTAACACTGTCTCCTGCTTCTGTGTGAAATATTTCCATCTGCCTACTGATATTAATGAAAAAGAGAGAAAAAGAGGGGTTTTTTCCTTTGTTTCTCCTTTGATGTAAACAATTTTTCAAAGGAAAGCAGAAAAGTTTCATGTTTCCCACTGATACAACAAAAAAACCCAAACCAGTGTATAAGTCAGTTTTCAGCAACCTTCAGTTACTGAAAAATGTTTGTTTTCGTCTGAGTCTTTCCAAACAATTATGACACATTTAATGCATCTTTGTCCTCTTCTGGCAGACAAAGCAGATGGTTTGAGATGTCCATCAGCAGCAAAAGCTCCTGAGCTCCAGGGGTCACGCTAACGTGTCATTAGTAAAGTGCCAGCTCTATCAGAAGTAAAGGAAATACCATTACTAAGGAGAGAAATTACAGCATATGAGAAGCGAAGATGAGGCATAGCCACAGGAACCAAAATGAATTAGTGGCAGGGACGAAGACAGGCACAAGGATTTCTTAATGTTCTGTCAATGGAGAGGACCAGGAGGCAGAGGACATGTTGTTTAGGCAGGTGTCAACTTCTCCTGGATTTTGCCATGCTGCCTAGAGGCCTCTAAACAAAATCTTAGTCCTGTGCTAATAGAGCTTTTTCCTGTAACTCCAATGGGAAAAGACTGTGTGTTTTAGGAAGAGAAGAAAGAAAAAATTATGTACTCCTCTTGATGTCAGTGCTCGGGCTTAAGTGAGCCAACATAAATGCATTTGGGCAACAGAGGGTTTATTGTTCCCATGGCCCCGCTATTTTCTTAAGTGAATGAATGTATGTTTTGGAGGGGAAGGTTTTGACAGTGCTGCTTAAAGACATCATATGTTAAAGAGAGTTTGGATGTTACCTCCTTAGTCACCTCACCTGTCACTAGGTCACCCTGCTATTTGTCAAGAGGAAAAATCTTTGTTTGCTAGGAAACGGTCATGAGTTTGAGAAAAATCCTGCAAAACTGCTATTTTATTTTAATGGGGGGGGGGAAGAGCTATAGTTGCTGTTATGTCATCAACTGGACCCTTCCGTCTCACAAAATCTCCTGGAACTTGCTCAAGACATACAATCACATTTAGGCTTTCAAGGAGTGATCATCTGGTAAAATTTAGGGCAGCTTCCAGTGGTCTGGTTTCAGAGGAAGTGCTGTCTGGGTGCAAAAAGAGCAGAGGGAGTCTGTACAGACAGAAAGAGAGCTCCTAAATATTCCTTCCTGGGAAACACGGGAGACACTAGCTACAGCCTCTTTCTCACCATCTCTCTCATAAACCTGGAGCCTTCATCCTCTACAAAACATCTTGAGGTGCTGCAAGCGTATGGCAGGAGGAGGATTGATCAGACAGGGCAAAATTCCCCTTGCAAAAGAGAGATGACCACACAAGAATGGGATTTCCATGGTCCTTCATGTTTGTGCCAGCTCCCTTTGAGTTCCTCTCAGTGGCGGCTGGACATGCTGGGATACAGATGTGGTTCCTGTAGGCATGGCAGCCTGCCAGCCGTGGACCACTTCAGATACTGGCTGCTCTTCACGTTAACACGTCACTTGAGAGATCTACACATCTTCTGCAAAAAGGGAGGGCAGAAGTGCAGAGGGAATGCTGCTGCTGCCATGACTTTCCCCTCCCCTTTGGCAGATGTGCAGCTGCTGCTTCTCCATCGCAAACGATCCCCTTCATCTCTGCAGGAAAGAAGAAATGTTTCAACCTATTTCAAGGTGTCAGCCAAGAAAAATAATGTATGACCTGGTTCCTAATTCTACTGCACATGAAAGTGAATGGGCTGCTCTACCCCGTCTGGACTGTGGCACGCTGCATGCTGTAAAGATGTAAAACATAAACCTGATCTGTCCGGGCCTGGTCAGAACTGCTGCTCAGTTAGCTATGAAGGAACATTTGTTATCCCAGGAAGCAGGATGAATTAATGTAAATCAATTGTAAAAATGACATGCTCTTGTAGGGTTTGAATCAAAACCAGTCTCCTACATATCTAGGAATCCAGGGTAATCTGTTAACTATTTCCGTCTATTAGAAAAATTCACATCTCTGCCACAATAAAGTAAGGATATTCTGGAGAGATGCGTACAAGCCTGTGAGCACTTGAGAGATCAAAGGTAGGACACGTGGCCCAGGATCCTTCTATCCATCTACCGTGGTAGAGTTATGGATCTATTGCTTTCCTTGTTCCTGTGTGCTTGCCTCCTTGTACACTTCAGAGTGTTCTCATCTTTTTATTTACTTATTCAGCTGAAAGCCAGGGATGGTATCAACCTGTAGACTGAGACACTTACATTTATAACATGTAAGCGTCTATAGGTGAGCAGGATATTTGACCTCCTTTTCTGGTCAATGAAGTATGATTTGTTTGCCTGAATGCAGATGTCTTAGTGTTATTTGAGATTTTCTGGTGTGTTCAAGACATCCGTATAGGGTTGACAGATGCAACACAGGACCAATAAGAGATTATGATCTTTCTGCAGTGACTGCTACAGGCAGGGAAGGATTTCCTAGGGTATCTTGAATGGCAATAAATGTTTATGTTTAGCCGCTGATTAGTGCCCGTGGTCTGAACTGATGAGATTGCCATTGACCATAGCAGTTGTTTGGACAACTTGTTTATATGAAGACTCTAATTTTGGTATCTTAATCTGCATGCAGAATGATACCTTGGCACTTAATCTTAACTAGCCATTTAAATGGAGGTGGTATAGAACTATAAGCCTGCAGACAGCCTCATCCACCTCTGACACAGCTACCTTCGGATGGGATGAAGCAGCTTCTGTAAGTACCAACTGCTTTCTGTTGGCCAGAGACAGACCCAAGGTGATTGGCTCAGACTAGAAACCTGGCTGAAATTAGATTAATTTATATCCAGCTTGGTTAAATTTCGATGAAACTTCATTCCCATCTGCATATCAGCATCTCCAGGTCAGGAAAGGCAGCAACAAGTTAATTGTTTTCAGCATTTGCTTTGGAATTTGGTGTGAAGAAAATGTCGTTTTTGAAGCAGAATTGGCACAAGAGACCCTTCCAGGAAAAAAGGCATGCAATACCAGTGGGACTGATAAGTGTCAGAAATCCCCATCAGTAACATGACATCAGTAGAAAAGGCCGTGACAAAATCCTGATAGTGGTATTTCTGAGAGGCAGGGTGTGTAACTTAAAAGCATAGGAAAGTAGCCAAGCAACACAGAACAACAGTATTAGCTTAGAAATATCTCCAGAAAGGGATGTTTTGGACAGAATCCAAGGTGAACGCATACAACTCCCATAAAACTGCCAGATTAGAAAAGGGTATTTCACATCTAAGGCCTCGATGAGAACAGAGACAGAAAACAGCAAGGTATCCTGGGACTGCTGTCTGGATAGGACCTTTCAAAACAGAAAAGACTGCACAGCCCTCAAAACAAAACCAAAATGTGGGATGAAAATTAGAGATAGCGCTGGCCAGGAGATGCTCAGTGTGCAGAATGTGAAAAAGCAAAGTCACAAAGCAAAGCCTATGCAGATATACAGATAGTATATCAGTATACAAATGAGCATACAGAAGAGTTCAGCTTCTTCCTGAGCAGCGAGGTGTGCTCACAGTGGAAGGAAATCACTGGCCTTTGCTGCCAGATGCCAGAAATTTCATCATAACATAGAAATGGCTGCACTGCAGCAACTGAAACGGATCCCAAATTCACACCTCTGATGTCTGCTTTATTGAGACTTCAGTGTTCGACCTTACTGCTCCTTGGGGAAAATCGGCAGGGAAAACACAAGGAAAATCTCCCCAACAAGTCCTGTCTTGCACAGTGCCAAAATGCAAAGCCACAGGAAGATTCACAGGAATGCGCCACACTATCGCTCTTACCAGCATCGAGAAGTACATTATCAGAAATAGAGAATTTAGCTCAGTGATGATACAGCCAGTCCTTTTTTTTTTTTTTTTGAAGAAACAACAAAGTCACAACAGTCTGAATAAAACCACAAGTTCCGCTGGCACTTGGAGAAGTCTGGAAGGGAAAGAATACCAGAGTTACTGTACAGTATCAGCTGTGCTAAAAGGGGAGTGAGCAGCAGAGTCCGAGGAATGTGCAGCCAGAAATTCTGAGAAAGAGTCAGGAGGGACGCGATGTGCTGTGCGAAAGACAGGAGGAAGCATATTTTATCAGCTTGAGTAATTCCGCAGGTTGAAGCAATGGTCTGGATTGCTGCATCTGAGTATCCAAGATGGAAAAGCAGGAGACTTTACTCCCGCCATATCCTTCAGCATGGAGGCACAGGTTTCTCTGAAAGCTTAGCAAACTGCTAGATGCACTGTTAGATGTTACCAATGTTTAGATTTGGAGTTTTGTTTCTTCTGAAGTGATTCTGCCATACCTTACATCCTTGTTCTTGCAAGGAATCTGCCCCAGATACAAGTGCTGTCCAAGCCCTTCGTTCAGGTCACAGACAGCAGTGTGCGCCTGAGAAAAAGTGAAGAATTGATAAAAATTGGTATTTCATGTGCATACCAACTTCCTGCCTTACCCAGGGACCAGGGTAATAGCCCAAAAATGCATATAACTTGCTAATCAGATACTGTCCAAGGTGAATCAAGACAGGCAAGATTTCTGTCTCAAAGTACTGAACTTTCTACACAGAAACAAGTCCCCAGGCAGCACTGGAGATGCAATGAGGAGACTGGCTGAGCCCAGTGGGGTCAGTTTTACCCAAGAGTTAAGACCACATGCTCCAAGGTACAAGGCATGCTGTGAGGAGAGGTAAGGGGTCCGTTCAGTCCAGCAGGTGCCAACCTGGTATCTTGTCCTAGAAAGCGTTTTTTACCTCTGCTGTAGCATCAAAATTTTGCAAATGCTGCAGAAAATATCTCTTCCCATGTCCGCTGCCCCATGCAAGACTGGCAAAAAAGGCCTTTTCTCCCCATCAGAACAATCCAAAAGAATAACAGACAGGTTGGTGGGCTGAAGGACACAAAAACCTTCTGAGATTTCTTGCCATCATGCAGGAATCAAGCCTGGGAAATGCCAGCATGAGATATCTGTGCCACCAGCTGCAAATCAGCGGAAACATCCCAGGAGGAGTAATGCAAGATGGCCATTACTTATGGGAAATTATCAGCACCTGAAGACCACTCCTTGATGAGGTTTTGTCCACTCTTGGTGACACTACACCTGCACTTAAAAGAAGCAGCTGGCACTCCAGATGGGCTGCAGACATTAAACCTGGATAAACCTTCTCAGTGCTGTTTGAAAGCATTTTTTTCTTGCCTTTTCCTTACCACCTTTCATCATATGAGGGCTTGCAGAGAAAGATACTCTGCGATGGGTGCAATCAGCTCCTGCCCCATCTGTCCCAGAACCAAGGTCCTCATGCCACCTCTTGGCCGCTGATTGCTGATGGGGAGAAGCTGCCGTGCAGAGCTGCAGAGCAGCAGAGACCCTGGGGTCAAACAATAACCACGCTGAAAGGAAAGTTAACCCCAGCTGACAGCACGACAGCCCTTCTTCCATTTCCAGGCTATTGCCACGCTCAAGCGAAGGTGGTGTTACGTGTTCCCTTTCCTTTCCCTTTGTTTGTTTTTTTTTTTTTTTAAGCGAGGTCACCAGCTGCTCCCCTCCAGTCTGACTCGTCCTGCCCTGCAGAGACGTTGATGTGGTTGCGGAAATTGAAGGCGTGATAGATGACAGAGTTGAAAGAAAACACAGAGGGCGCTGGGTTTGCCTATTTTTAGCGGACAGTTCAGAGCCTGCCACTTAAATATACATTCCTGATAAGTGAATAATCTCTGGCAGGGCATAAAAATAGCTCTGTGGCTCCAACCATAATTACACGGTCATGGTTCAGTAACCTGGCCTGTATCAAATAGACTACAACTGTCACTGATGGGAAAGGACAGAAGCAGTGAAGAGAAGGAGGACAATTTAAAGTTCAGGGTAAAATATAGTGTTTTAAATGCTAAATATATGACTATAAAGCTGCAGGGACTGGGCTCAGGAATGCTGCAAGAAGAAGTCCTCTTGATTTGGGGGCTGAGGAGGGACCGCAAGAGGTTGGACGCTTTATGTCCTGCGCTGAGGAAGATAACCTCTCTCCCCACAGAAAATACTGAACCTTCTTGATCTCTGCTTGGCCAGATCATTCAGGTTGGTGGAGGAATCAAGTGCATCTCTTGATAGCCCCTGACTGGAAAGAATGGAAGGAGATGTCAAGCCAGGTCAGTCCCAAGGTCCAATCTGCCCAATGTCCTGCCTCTGACAGCTGTAAAATGCTAGTGTTTTTTGAGGATGGTGTAGGATATCCACAGAAGAAAGATGTGGAGTATCAGCCCTCTATGTTAATCCCTATACTTAGAAACTGGTTTAAATCCTGAAACATGCTATGTGGTTTTTTTCCTATTCCTTGCAGAACTCTTTTTTTTTCTTTTTTTTTTAGCTGTAAAAACTTTTGCAAAATTCTTGGCCTCATCAACATCCTGTGGAGATGAGATTGACAACGCGATTATAATCTGCTTCTGAACTTGGTTCGCCTGTATGGAAACAGGGGTATCTGCTGCTGCTGCCATGGTTGGTGCTCGCGTCTCTGCCCTCCTGTGGAGGGGAACCGCAGCCTTCCACCGGCATCACAGCAGACCTGGGATGGGAGGAGAGCAGGTCCCCACCTAGCACAGGGCAGCTGTACACTGAAGGGGAAAAAGGGGGGGAGAAGAATGGGCTTGCTCGTGACCTCCAGTTTCTCCCAGAAGATATACTGTGTCTTTTCCCTTTGCAGAAGATACAGAAAGTCCTTGCATGTATATTATTTCACCCTTCGCTGCCCTAAACATCGGTCAGGAATTGTAGGGAGTTGACCTTGCCATATGGCAGAGAGATGTCCAAGGCGAACTCTTTCTCCAAGGTACCGTAATCCAGAAATCAGGAGCAAGGTCTGGTAGGTAACGTCAGATATAGAGGCAGAACTCCTGGGTTCTGGTTAAAGTTGACTAACAACTGTGGGATTTTTCAGAATGGGGTGGGATCAATCTCACTAACTGTTGCAGTCTAACAGTTAGGTGTTGGTCTGACCTAGCCATCTAAACCCCTCTGTCATCACAGATAGAGGATAATTCATCTCTCCTGTCCCAGACCCCAGACTTTGGATGGATGGATGCCCCGTGGAGCTGCCTCTTCCTTTTTGAGGGAGCCTAGATGACTTGGGTAGGATGAATGGTTACTAGATGGCTTAAAGTGAAATGAAACAAATCCCTTCCTTGATCCCTTTGGTGTGTAAATTTACTATCACCATGCTTAATTTGGGGATAGGTTACTAAATCAGCATGTAACCCAAGGTTTCCTAGTGTGTGAAGAGCCAGCTTCACCCAAAAGTCAGGCAGGAGAGAGACATAAGTTTCAAGGTCGCCCCAGAGAAGGGAACAGAGCCCAAATCTTCTGTGTCTTACTACAGTCATCCTAATTTTTCAGGAAAATAAAGTTTTGGGACTGGTTCGTGGTTACATTTTCATTCATGGGTTCAAAAGCAAGTATCTCCTATCAAAATGTCCCCAGCAGTCTGGAAGCAGTAATCCTTTCTACTCAAATCCTGAAGAATGCTTAGAAATATTCCTCAAATCTTCATAATACCCTTCAGAGCTTCAAAATATCCCTCAAAGACATATTCTCTGTTCGCTGGCCTGGGCTGAACTAGCCCATGTCTGAAACACTCACAAGGGGAAAAAGAAAATTCCATTTCAGCAGATATCAGGAAAGGAACTCATGGCCAAAGAAGGGAGGTGACTTGCTCAAAGAAGAGCTGGGACCAGAGAGGAGATCATCATGTACATAGGTAGATATTTTTGCTGTTTGGGCACACCATGTCTCCTTGGCCATAGCTCCCTTCCTCCTGGGGGGGCTCTGGGGAGAGATGCATTATTAATTCATTGAGAAGCTCAGGTACTGTGGCAGACAAAAACGTGTATGAATGGCGGGGGGGGAGTTTCAAAGGTCCTTTTATTCCTAATGCCCAAGCCAACTGCCAGATGAGCAGAAACCTTCCTGACAATGAACGGACAGAAATGAGGAAAGCCTTTTTTTTTTTCCCCTCTTTCACTGGGGAACTGCCACAGGAGCTGGATGAGCCATGCACACACTGCTTGTCTGCTTGTTATTACAATATCTCCCAGCTTCTCACCCGTCACTGCTAGCACGGCACAAACCCACTGAAATGTATTACCCTGTGAAACTCTATAAACTTAAGGAAGGGGAGAGCCGAGCTCTACTTGGTACTCTTTCAAACCACAGAATCTTAAGTGGCACAGGGCAACATCTTAGATGTCAGATCGTTAGACCACATGGTTTATATTAATCACTTGATTACACAGAAAAGCCTCTTCGCCTGCTTCCAAACTGCGCTTTAACACAGAGCTTTGCAAAGGCTAGGTCTGGGGAGGTGTCTGGTAGGAGGCAGCTTCTATTTTCCTTCCATAAAGAACTCCAGAGCTAAATCAAACATTCCATGTAAGCCTTGGTTACAATGTTTGATATTCTTAGGATTAATTGTGTGACTTAGTGTAATCACTGAGATCCTACACGGCACTGCAGATGTGTAAAGCGCTGCATGCTCCCTGTGACTGACTGCTAAGCAAGTTCATTGCTTGTTTTGCAATGAATAGTGAATCTTAAGTGTCTCCTTCTTGCCCCATTTAAGCATTTTGTTTTAGAGCACAGACATCCACAGCTGAGCTCCCACATGGCACTTCAGTGGGCTGTTCCTCCATCACCCAGCCTCTCCTGGAGGTCATAAGGCAGACCGTGAATATTGCAGCTTGGGTCCATTCATGGGTGTCTGGAAATGAATTCTCTAAATGATGACAAAGGCTGTTTGTGCCCCTGTCCTCAACCTGCATCCAAGCAGAGTAAAGACACTCCAAAGCAACCATTGCCCACCAACCCTAGCTGACAGCGGACCAAACCTCAACAACTCTGAGCTCTCCCTGAGGCTCTCTGAATGTCATTTTTCCCTCCATGCACCAGGTATCTGAAGCTTATAGGACCCTTCTCTCAGTAGGGTGAAGGGATGCTTTCCAACCTTTCTTTCCACCATGGTGCAATAGGGTAGTCATTACCATTTATTTACCATTGTAAAACACTTTGATTGAAAAGCACTGTAGGAGAATAATGTATTTGAAGAGTTTAAAAATCCAGAGACCTCAGCTGGTGCTAGGAATTGCTGTCAGAGCCAACATTTGACCAGCCGCTCAGTTTATTAAAGGAAAAGCCTTTTATACTCTACTGCATCCTGTCTTAAATAAGTACTGCTCCAGTTGTGTTGCACTACAAAATATTTACTCACATCCTCGTGCCTCACCTCAAAGACACCACTTGCGCTGTGCGTGGACACACGTAGGCATTTGGCATAGACACCTGCCTACCCAGGCGATCGAGCTCCAGCACTGCCACCTCTTGGCAAAGCCCACAAGATCTGGCTACCACCAGACCCGCCTGGCAAAAAGCTATTTCTAAGGGGAGAGGAAAAGAAAAGTGCCAATGTTGCAACTGGAAAGAAGGCATTAAACCAATTTTCTCCAGCAGCTGATGGTGCAAGCCCCCTGCCCCAGCAACTTGAAGGAAAGCCACAGTTTCCCCTGTTGCTTTCCTGGCCATCTTCCGTGTCCCCCTGGCACATGCAAACAGAAATCTCTCCTGCCTGTTAACTCTGGTTCATCAGCTCCTCTTCAGGGTTGCATCGACGTCGGCACTGGGGAATGTGTTTGTGTTTGTTTTGACTTTTGCCCTGAGCCACCACAAATCCTCAGGGCGAGATTTCAACTCAACACTCCATTCTGGGGAAGGCAGTCTGTCATCAAGGCCTTTATTTTGTGGGAGGGGAAGCTTGTACTTAGGAGGAGGAGGAGGGAGAGGGAAGCAGAGAGGGACTGCTGTTCTTTTTTGCCTTCCAATTCGGGGCCCTTTGTTCCATCCTTGGCCTCCTTCTTTCCAGGTTCCTCCTGGATGTGTCTCCTGTCTGCCCTCCCTCTGGAGCCAGCTTTAGAGCTGCTGGAGGCTGTGCCCAAGTCCCCCACCTACAGAGGAAACCACAACACCGTGCCCTACCCAGTGTCCATGGACGGCAGCATCCCAAGGAGAAGCCTCTCCTCCAACGCTTCTTGCTGTGCCCAGCCCAGGAGAAGACATCAAGAGCACCGGGTTGGTCTGTTTCACTTTAGATGGGATTTTGTCTGTATTGATTAGCTTGATTTCTTTTTTTTAAGGTGATAATTTTTCTTTTCTTACTGCCAAAGCCACTGGAAGATGTTTCAGTTTGCTGGCCTTCGCACCAGGTGGGAAGCATGATGTCCGTGCAGCCCGACCCCATGCACGGCCCATGTATTCCCACTTCAGGGCACAAGCGTCCAACCCAACACAATGGATCTAAAGCATGGCTTGGCTCTGCAAAACAAACGTATGCTGCGGTGCCAAACACTTCTTGTCTTCCTCTGAGCTTGGTTAGTCTACAGTGAATAAAAGGTGGTTGGGGGATGAAGGTTTGTTGGCTTTTTCTCCTCCCTTACATCCAATGGCACTGTTTTGACCTGCCAGCCAAAAACTGGACGGACCTCACAGCTGGCATAGCCAGGAGGAGATGGCAAAGGAGGGTGGGGGTCCCTAGTGACCCAGCTCAGCGCCCCACGATCCCAAGCATTGCTCTCCTCCTTTTAGCAGGGCTGTGCAAGTCTAACAAAGAACAGAGCTTGGCCTTGGACCTTCTCGTTTCTAGATTGCCACTTTGTCTGTATTCAGCAGAGGGCTCTTTAATCTAGCAGACAACAGCTTAACAAGATCCAATGGCTGGAAACCGAAGCCAGACAAATTCAATCTGGAATAAAGCACGCTTCTTTCTCTTTCAATACGATAATTAACTACAGGAACAACTTACCTAAGGCTGGTGTGGGTTCTCCCTTTGAAATCAAGACAGGATGTCTTTGTGAAACACATGCATGAACTCCCGTGTGAGTTATGGCGCAGGAACTCTGGGGCAGGCAGGGGATTTATGTGGGAGGTCAGAGATCTTTTCTTGTCTTACATTCGATGAATCTACCATTTGCTACAGGAGTTGGATCCTTTTCCCCTCTGAAAGGCTGCATTTCAAGTGATTAATGGCCAGCAGGATTCCTTTAGTCTATCAACCCATTTCAGATTTTCTTTTCTCTTTTCTAAGCCCTTTCCTGATAGGCAGAGGACATCATCACTGACTTCAAGGACAGCTCGATGTCCTTTTCACCACACTGCTTTTTTCCCTCCTGCTTTGTCTTGGAGCAACCATGTTACATTTCTCTCTTTGAAGAACTAATTATTCCCTGGTCCCCTTTTCTGTTGGACCCTCCAAAGCATCTATCAACATGGAAGGAAGTGCTTTGGTTCCTCTTAGAAACGTACGTGTAGTGAGGCATCTGCCACACCTAACCTGCAGATTTCTTTCTGGCAGAACCACCAACTTCCACATAATTCTTAGCCGCAGGATCTCAGTCCCTTTCTTTCTTTAGTTTTGCAGAACAGCTAGGAATTGCTGGTCAGCTGCAGACATGTATAGATTTCAGCAAGCCTGCAAGAACAGAGCTAATTTTTTTATCCTTAGCAATGATATCTATACATTGGTTTGGGGCCATTCTTTAGTCCCAGGGTACTGCAAATCTAAAATCCAATGACTCACTTTGTTCTCCAGCTAAATTAAGTGTCAACAAAGGGAGAGGTGGGAGCAGCAGGTGTGTTTACAGGATATTTCCACATTATCTCCATTACTAGTCTTGAGCTTGTATTCTTCTGGAGGTTGGCTCGTACAGCCCTGTGGTGGGAGGGAAGCCAAGCCATGGTGCGGGTAAAGCTCTGAGTGTGCCCTGTCCCGGCTCCATATGTCCATACTGCTTCTCTGAGGTACCCTGCAGCTCAGCTGCCGATACTTGTAGTATTTAAGAGATCACACCATTTGAAGACTGGATTCAGGCTGCCTAGAGATCGTATCTGCCATTTCAGTAGGAAACATCTGGGCTTTTCTAGGGATGGCCTCAGGCAGTCTCTTCTGCCTGGGGTTAGGGTACGTGGTGGTGGCAAGGCTGGTTACAAGACATGGTCCCGCTCTTGGAGACTGCTCTGTCCAGCCACAGAGTTTAAAAACCATCTGCTAGCAAACCAACCTGTTTTTCTGACTCCATAGAGACAAAAAAATAGCATGGATATTTGTGTGTTCATCAATATCTGATGGTCCATGGCAGGCACCCTCATGCCAGCATCTTATTGAGAGAAAACCCATACACTGCTCCCTGTCCTGCCATGGGACAGGGGCCTGCCTTCTCCCCATCTAAGCATGTGTCAGGCAGGAAGGTAGCCCAAGAGGCTGCAGCCAGAGCCAAGCAGATACACACAGCGCCAGGCGGTGCACCCCCAACACCACAGCTCTGCAAGCCGGTGAGCTGCTCCTTGGCTTCAAGGTTAGGGAATAAACTGCAAAACTGGGTTGAGGAGGAGGAGCAGGACACAGGACCCAGCTGGGTGAGTCTCTCACATCAAGAACATGATCTGAAATTCAGGGGGCTTCAATCCACACCAGAGTTGTGCTGAAAGGCTGAATCCTGGGATAACCCAAAACTATTAGGAAAAGGTTTTAGCCCACTAAGGTCTTTTGCTGTCTCCACTGTGCCCGGCTCCCCCAAATGCCTTCTGTTCCCCTCCCTGGCCATGCATCTCACCACCATCAGTGACTCAGTAAGCCCCAGTGGAGGATATGCCAAGCAGGTGGGGAGGAGCTGGGGAGCAGCAGAAAAGGGGTATCACTGGGAACCCTGCAAGCATAGAGGTGGGAGCTGCAGTGAGTCCCCAGGGCAGGAGGGGAGAGGGAAGACATTTTACACCACAAGTGATCTCCCTAGGCTGGCCTGAAAGTAGGACAAGCTCTTGGATGGAAGTGGAAATCTCACAGGGTTGGGCCAGCTAGTCGCAAGATGCCATGAAAACAGCCTTTCCTGGCATGAATTTCAGTGTTTCCAGCCAGAACGGGGAAGCACAGAGACACGAAAAATAGTGGAGGAAGAGGACAGAAGCAAACGAATGTCTCAGGGCACCCACAAAGGGAGGTCAATTCGGGATGAGACGTGGGCAGAAGCACGAGTCCACCTCTGAACATCCCCACCGCCCTCCTGTCCCTGCCCAAGGGACAACGGGGACGTGCAGACTGCAAGGATCCCAGTGCCTCACTCAGCAGCAAGGACGGCTCGGCTTTGATGAAGGTGGTTTTGCTGAGAGCCAGCTCTCAACCGCAGGTTTTAGTCGTTAGGAGCCTTCCTCCTTCCCCTCTGCAACGTTCCCACTTGCATCTTCACATCCTTGGGCCCACGGCGGCTGCCACCCAAACCACAGCTTAATTTGATGTGTCAACATGCCCCGCAGAGGCGCATCCGGCTGATGGAAGAGTTTATAAAAAGAAATGTTCCTACTATAAATGCCTTCAGATTAAATAAAATTGCAAGAGGAGAGGGGATGAGAAGGCCACACTCTCCTTTTTGGGGAGCGGCTGGCATCTTGCTGCAGAAACCATTTAGCGCTAGGGTTTCAGATCTTCACCCCACCTTCATCCAGCACTTCCAGACCTTTTCAGGCCACACTCCATTGTAGTGGCTAAGAACAGTCCACACCTCACCCTGGGACGTGTCTCCTGGAGAAGTAGCATCCTTGGGTTGAACAAAAGCCCAGGGTTGGAAAATACATACATGTGTAAACACATATACACTACTGATCCCTGCTGGTTTAACACAGCTTCATGCACAGACATGCAAAAGCAAATGGGTCTCTCTCTGCCAGCTGGTTCAGACTCAGGATCTTACAGCAGCCAACTCTCAGGCCCCACAGTCTCTCCAGTAGCTGGGCTGTGACCCATGGTGCTGCTCCAGTTTCTGATACCTGGTCCTCTGTGCACACACA
Source organism: Haliaeetus leucocephalus (assembly GCF_000737465.1). NCBI lineage: Eukaryota > Metazoa > Chordata > Aves > Accipitriformes > Accipitridae > Haliaeetus > Haliaeetus leucocephalus. The sequence continues at coordinate 5,502,256 of NW_010973177.1, forward strand.
TGCGGACAGAGCAGAGAGCCCCTCACCCAGGAAACCAGCTAGAAATTAAGTTTAATGAGAAAAAAAGGACAGACTTGTACCAACCTGCCACCTTTTTACACGCAGACAGCCCCTTTTGTCCCCTTATGCCCCTCTTTTTTCCCACACTTGTTCCTCCCCAAATCACCTTGATCCCTCTCATTGCCCATCTTTGATTTCTCCCCTAAAAGCCGTACTATACCCTAAACTTACCACAATAAGTCTTGTGCAATCCTGAAATGCTCTTTGTCTGCATCCCCTTGGTCTGTGAGGTGCTCTGGAGACCACCTTGCCTTGACTCACAGTGACGGGTGTTATCCCATCCAGGGGGCCAACTGGTCCTCTGGGACAGCCCTAGGCTTGGCTGGACCTGGGTTCTCCTTTGTGTTTGGGGAGATGAGCTCTTATTCGCATAATCTAACACCCACAGCCCCTTCTTTGCCAAGGAAACCCCATTCTCCTGCAGTTTCAAAGCGACCCGTGCCTGGGAAGTCAACCTGCAAGCCTTCTGCAGGTGAGTGCCAGAGCCTGCACACAGCACCAGCACCACGTTTCAGCCCATCTCTGCACGGGGAGATCTAATGAGCAGCCAGATATGCTGAAGAAAAGCTTCTCCTGACGCTATCTTCTCTTCCTTGTGATAAAGACTTTGTAACTACAGGTACAACTCCCTTCCTGCCACAGTGCCTTGCGCTCTCCAGTGTCTTTCAGCTCTAAAGCTCTCATGCCATTTGGATGCTGCCTTTGCTGCTTAGGTACTTAATCCAGTCCCAGTGGATGCAATCAGCAGGACAAACTGCTCTCAATCACTGCTGTCATAGGATAGGAGCCCCTGACTACTTGTACCACAGCCGAGTTACGACAGACTCGAGGCACTGAATGTCTTTTTGGCAGGGTAGAGGATTCTCGAAATGGGGAGCCTGCCTGAGCTTTAATCATCAGGCAGCAAGCGTCGGGGGTGGAGAGAGGCACCAGCCTGAGCTTTCCGTCTCTGTTCAAGGTACAAACCCCAGAGCAGCTCCCGAGATGACCTGGACACCCACAGGCAATCAGGTGTAAAGTGCCCTGGGCTCAGCACAGTGCAGCATTTGTGTGTCATGGGATTTGCAACCCTTTCACTAAGAAACACTCCTTTTTCCAGGGCTGAGGCGCTGTGCCCTAGAAGCCACTGTGCAGAAAGCAGTTAATATCACCTCAAATGGAATACACCAATTTGCTCGTACTTGGAGCATATTCTTTTTCACTAAAGCCTTTCTGTGGTTTTGGCTGGGCGCCGTTGCCTGCCCCAAGCCCCAGAAGCTGGCAGGACCGGCGCACACATAGACACACAATTGAAACTTTACCAGCGCGAGGCTGCTGGAGCAGCCCTCGGATGACAGAAAAGCGCTTGTGAATTTATTGGCTAATTAGGAGACAGGCACATTGGAAAGTGATGTGGGAGGTGGCGTCAGTGACTCAAGGGGTGGCAGGTTTCCATCTCCCACCGGACGGTCCTCGCCATACTAGAGGTCGTTGCGCCAGCGGAGGCGAAGACAGAAAAAGGCATTGTCCCAGCTCAGGCATTCAGGAGGCTCTGGCATGCTTGTGTTTTGCTTTGTTTTTCTTTCCAGGGGAAAGGTGTTAACCTCCTCCTCCCTCCTGAACGTTTTCCCACTGGGGTAAAACGCTCTGCCTTCTGCGCTCCCCCATCCTCTTGCAGCATTTCCACTCCTGCATTGCCAATGTCACCCTGCACGTGGAGGTGCTCAGAGCTGGATGTACTTGGTTATATACCTCCCCGTGTAACTCGTGTCTGTTCTCAACCCTGAAATTCCCAGCTCTTCAGGTCAAGAGGCACTTTCTAGTTTATGGGTGCATAAGTGATGTTGGTCTGCAATCAGAAGCCAAAACCACTCTCAGCTCCCATTTGCAGTTTTTGGTTCAGTGAGGCAGCTGCAGTGCTCGATGGGTGTTGTAGTCCCCCCGTGAGTCTGGTTCCTCAGACAGCCTACAGCTGTCCAAGAATCCCCACAGTCAGTGCTCCTCTGATGCTCTCTGGCAGCTTAGAGAGACAGAAGAGACAGAGTAGCTGTGATGTCCACCTTCAAGAAGACAGAATAGGGGATGAACCTCCAAATGGCAACTCTCAGAGGGCACAGAGGTGGCATTTCTGCCAGGGAATGTTCATCTTTCAAAAGATTTGGTTGGGGTGGGGGGGGTTGGACCAAACAATTTAAGGTTTAGTTGAAACAGGCCAACATGGGCTGAAAACATGAAGGATATTTTTTTTTTTCCTAGAAATGTTCATTTTGCAATTTCAGTTGTTGCTGGTGGTCACTGTCTTGCCAGAAGACTAATTCTGGGCCTGAAATCCGTGCTTCTCACTCTCCAAACACTCCTAGCCATAGGCTGTTAAAAGGAGCAAAGCCATTACAGTGGCAATTCAGTGACGAGCTCCAAGGAAGCTGTGAACACAATTCTTCAGCATTAAAGCTGTGAAATTGGCATTGAGAGGAAGGAATGGACTTGCTCACAGTAAATCTCTCCATTGAGCCCTTTCCATGATGCACAGGGCCTTAAGCAAATCCAGGAATTAATCCTCTTGGAGGTATCTCTTTGGCAAGTCTCAATACTGGCCAGAACATGGAGAGAGAAAGTCTCAATTGCTTGTGTTTGCAATTCAAAGTACAGCTTCAGCATTCTCTCTACAGTAAAAGTCCAGGAATGTTTTAACATTTGTTCCCATTTCAAATGCTTATTTAGGCTCTATCCCTACAAACTCTGATGCAGCCTTCCCGGGAGTCGAGGTAGCACTATGACTCCCAAAGGACTGGTGGACAGTGAGGTTTAGTGGTCTGACAAAGATCATATTTGGAAGGATGTGGAGGAGTAGGGGCTTCAGTCTGACTCCTAGCAAACAAGTGTCCTGGCTGTTGGACTATCAGTCCCTCTCATGGTTGAACAACATACATAGACATAAGCCAAATCATGCTTGCTACCTTTTAAGACCTCATTTTCTTTAAAAAAACACTAGGATAAGTCAGACAGGTGAGATAGGCTAGGTGTTATGGTAGAAGCAAGGGAAACCAAAACAGTGCTGTATTCAATCAGCAAGTCCAACTTGCCTGTCAGCCTAGCAGTGACCAAAGAAGCAACTTCCAAACCTTCTTTCTTGGCTCTGAGAGTTCCAGCAAGAAGAATCACAGTGCAGTTGAAAAAAGCAATTATCTAATGTGCTAAGGAAAAGAAGAAAGAGGTGATGGATGCATGACTGGGGGGGCAACTCCCAGGTGCACACAGATCCCATGGGTCTCACAATCCTACACGTTGAAGGGAAGGTGTCCTTTTTTGGTATGACACCATGAAACACTCATCACCAAAACTGGATGCAGACTCTTGATGTAGTCCTACAAGCACTGTTCAGAGATGGGTAATTGCTCTCCTCAAGCTCCTGGCTGCGCTGGTGCCAGTACAGGCCAGGATGCTGTTGGCCACCTTTGCTGCCAGGGCCAGTTACCCAGCAGGACTTGCAGATGCAGTTCAGAAAAGCTGCTCCCCAGGCAGGCAGCCCCCAGCCCCAGTTTTCCCCCAGTCCACTCTTTCATAAAGTTTCTCCCCTTACTGGTTCTACACTGACTAATAACATGTGAACTTCTACACCACAACTGCCTTCCTTGATTGGGATGTTTATAAATGTAACTTATCCCACGGCTGTCATTTTTTGCCTAAGATGGGCCAAAGCCTCATAACTTTGACACTTCAGCCCCAAATCCACTGTGATTACAATCATCTACGGCTATCAAAGTTCAGTAGAAATGCGTAATCATGCAGAAGGACATGCACACAAGGCATGACCAGGTAAAATTTATTTCTCAAGGAAATCTTGCCTAAAACTCAAACTGCATGCAATGCCCTGGAAAGAAAGCAACAGAACTATTTTATTCTAGAACACTGGATTTCAGTTAACTGGGGTTTCAAGACATGGTATAGTCTAGAAAAGGATGCATTTGCTTGCAGAGCATGTCTAGGTATGTATTACTGCTCAGCAAAGGAGACACAGATCTGAAGCACAGGGTATTTTGCAGCTCTTGTTTTTAATGAATTCCTCTCCCTTTGGGCATGTCTCCAACTAGTGAAAACAGCCAATGACTCTGTTACAGATCTACAGCAAATGTAGGTGCCTCTGAAGATCTCCTGGTGACAGACCGAGGCTCCATACATCTTGGGGCAGACCTCAGCCACTGCAGGGTCTGAGGATGAGCGCTCAGCCTCCCACCACATGTCCATGTAATTCACAGGGTAACGGCTCAGAAGTGCTTCTGTTTCTGATTTTTTTTTCTTTCCTAACTGCAAGGAAATTTGTCTCTCAGCCAAGCCATCTTAGAGAGCAAGAGTGGCAGAGGCAGGAAAAAGGCGGATTTGGCATCGCGCTTTTGAGACTGTTCATTTTAGGTAGGGCGCAGACATTGGATAACTTTCATGGAGACTCGACATATCATTCAATTTCCTCTTTCTTCCCCTGAATCCGAACACTCCATGGAGAAAGACTGAGAATTCAGGCAACGGCTGATGGGGAAAATGTCTCATTTCAGAAAGTAAAGGGCAAGGACCGCCCTTTTTCCCCTGCCTTGGTACATTCAGAGCTCTCAGTCTCCCCTAATTATTGCTGATTTAAATTGTACTGAGAGACACACCCTGTGCTGTAAAATACAACCCTCGGGAGGTAGAATAGCAGCCCCTTTCTGACAAGCATCTGGAAGGTAGAAGAGGCTGTGTCAAATTGTAGGCCCTTGAACTGCGCAAGCTGGAATAAATATGTTCAAAAGGATAGTCCTCAGAATGGAAAATCATGGGAAATTAAAGAAAAAACACTGCTTGGATCTAAATTCTCATGAAGCTTAAGAGGTTTTCATCAGTACGAATCCGAGTGCTGTGAGATCCTGGGAAAAATCACCCACCTGGCAAGCCAGGCTTTTTCATTAAATACAGTTTGGAAGGGGGAAAACCATCATCTGCAAGGTCATGTAAGGGACTCCTAATTAATGTCGATGGAGAATTTAAAGGAGTAATGTCTCCCAGCCGAGGCACATGATTTGGTTTCACTTGACAACTGCAAACTTGTGGAACCTACAGTCAAGTATTTCCACTCTACCTTTCCTCAGTGTCAACTCATGCAGAATGTCACTGTTTGCAACAGACCTGCCTACTACAAAGAGCATTGGGGATTGTTTACAACCCCTTTTATGGTCTCTGGAAAGAGATTTAGTGTCATTTACTTGCAAGGGCGCCTTCTTGAGTAAGGCAATGGTAGAAGGAGAGGGGTCTCTGAAAGGTCCAGGATGTGTTTCTGCCCCACTAAAAGCTTCCTTTATGCCCTTGGGCAAATCACATAGGGTAGTGTAGAGGAGGACTTGTTTATTTTTTATGACGAGAGTGGTGAAACACTGGAACAGGTTGCCCAAAGAGGTGGTAGATGCCCCATACCTGGAAACTTTCAAGACCAGGCTGGACGGGGCTCTGAGCAACCTGATCTAGTTGAAGATGTCCCTGCTCATTGCAGGGGCAGGACTGATGATCTTTAAAGGTCCCTGCTAACCCAAACCAGGCTATGATTCTATTCTATTCAGTGGCACTGCTGAAGAGATAGAGCCTCAAGGGTGACACCAACCCATCTGCACCCCGTTACATCATGAATGCGGAGAGGGTCAGTCCTGCAAAACAGGAATCATAGGAAGCAGTGCACCAAGGAGGAGAGTGTAAGCCAGGGGATAGGAAAGCTAAAGGGGTTTTTCAGGAGCAAAAAGAAAAGCATAAGCTTCTTGGCTTCACTGTTACTGGAAGAAGCAGGGGAAGGGTGAATCCAAGATCCAGTTATGAAGAGAGTAGTCATGAAATCCAGACCCTACAGATATTATCAAATGACCTCCATGTATAAAACAGAAGGAAAGAGAGGGAAAATGCATTTACCTTTGTATGAAGAAAATATGCTGAAGAGGATCAGGGTTCCTCTTTTTGGGGAGGGTGTCACAGGTTCCTTGTTGTACGGCGGCATGGTTCCAAGAAGGTGCAGCAAACTTCTTCCCTCCAGTAACTCTGATCCTGGGCATAACTCTTCTCTCTGAAACAGAGATGTACAATAGGTTGGAGGAGTCATAATCCTTCTTCCACCAAATACAAACAAAAGCCAAGATAAAGACTTTGCCATTGAAGACTTAGTAGTCTTCCACGTCCTTTTGTGCATTTGTCCCACCACAAAATGGCAACAACCATACTGCTGCAGAGTGCTGCTTCATCCTCCGAAGAGCTTATGAAATACTTGGATATCATAAGGAATACATACTGAAACAATATGACCTGTCTTTTGCAGAAAAAAACAGGGCTTTGAGGACGTGAGATCTCTGTTGAAGAGACAAGCACCAAGATGGAGAACAACAACCCTTAGAGTAATGCTTAGTTAGGAAAGAATAGGTATACATCACCCATTAGTCATTTTAGGCAGAGAATTACCAGCAAGTTTCCAGCCACCGAGACAAGAAGGCTCTGAAGCAATGCTTTAAGTAGCAGAGAAGGGCCAAAACACTCCCAGACTTGTAACAGAGCTGGACCATTTCACTGTCATGTAACCCAGCATCCCTCAACCACAGGGACCTCAGCACAGTGACCCCAGAGGATTTTCAGCTCTGATTTGTAAGAATGAGGCCATGTATGGAATTGAGACTGATCAATTCTTTGGCCCAGGAGCATTATTTGTTTTGACCCAAGCTTTGTCTGGAATTGGAGTGGAAAGGGCCAAATGAAGATATTAAACACAGCTGTCCCAGCTGGAAGCTGGTGTTGCCAAATAACTTCTCAGCCACCCTGTTTCCAAGTACATGCACATCCTCTGGCAGGTAGCTGAACTTTGGGGTGGCAGCCTGACCAGAGCTGTAATATTTTGAAGTACATTGATTCCTATTAGCTAATCATGCATAGAAAGATTTTCATAAGAAGTCTGGAAAGAAAAGAAATGCAGAAACTGAGAATACAGACTCTCCCTTTGACCACATTATTCCCAAAAGTTCAGAGAAGTTTCAGTCTGTAAATTATGTAGGCGGCAGGTGACCAGTCACAGCTATCGTACCTTCATCTTTACAGTCTAAAGCAGTGGGAAATTTACAGCAAATATTTCAGCTGAAGCAAAACAGAGGTGAAATTCTCCACAATTCTTCTTAATTGCTTCATAACACATTGATTTTCAAGTGTTCCCTGTATGGTATTTACCTCTAGCTTGAAGGTAGATATGTTATCTTCAAATGACTGCTTGCATTTGCTTTCGGAAAAGTCTAGGAAGAAAATGCAGTACTTCACTTGTATCTCAGTAAAACCAGGGTAAAATATCACATGGGCAAAGAAACAGTTCTTTCTTAATCTCACAACTATTCTGGCATACCAAAGGGTTGCTACACATAAGAGATCCCAAAATTTCACAAGTAAAACCACCAAATTTTACAATCACTTGTTACCTACACAGGCTAATATGGAACCTTCATACAAGGGCTCTGCTCTCTTCTTCTATTTAGAGAAAGCAGGTGCCAGGTTGCTGTTCAGTCTAGCTCTCAGCAATTAAACTAAAACTGAACCAAAACTAAAGAAAAAGGCCCCCTCCACACACAGAGTTACTTTAAGCATCATCAGACAGTGGAACTAATTGCCACATGTTGCAAAGGGCAAGAAAATAAAGAGATCCAAAAATGAGCTAGAATCTGGATGTGAGTTAAAGGAATATCAAGACTGGACAGAGAGGCTAAATGTTGCAGGGGTTTTAATTACCTGTTTAGAAGGGTTCTGGAAAGGGTCTAAATCTCAGAAATCATGCTATATCAATATTGTTAACTTCTTAACTTACAAATTAACCTGCACCAGCCCTGTTGTGAGATTTTCTGTGTTGCTATTTGCAGCTTTTGCTTTGCACCACCAGTGCAGACAGGACACACAGTGGAGCCTGGGACTAGTCTAAAACCATCATTCCCCTATGATGGGAACACTCAGTGATCATCATCTCCAAGGAGCATGTGGTGAAGATGGGATTGGGCTCCCAGGCCCCAGCGCTTGCATCCCTGGAAATGTTATTAACTTTGGCTCATTGACTTTGCATTCATGACTTTCCAAGTCCTCCTACCCACCTCTTCCTCCAGGGACAGCCCCACCCTGGCAATGGCTTTTACTGCCGCCTGGCCCAGCAAGTGACAGAGTAAGTGAGAATCCAGGAGGGAGGAAACACTGGAGCCGAAGACATCTCCCTCGATCGGAGCAGACATTGCTGACTCAAGAACCTGTGAGCATATGCTAACAGCAGCCAAGGCTGGATGCGCTTGCAGCACTTCCTAGCCCAGCCCAAGGTGCTGAATAACCCAGAGAATGGGGGGAAAGACGGAGTAAAAGACTAAAAAAAAAAAAAAAAAAAAAACCAAAAAAAAACCACACCTGTAGGGGGGGAATAACTCACTGCCTAGTATGAACAAATGCAGTTCAAGTGTGACATGCTGTGAGGTGCTGCTAGGAAGCTACTTCATGCTTCCATCCCTATAACATCATCTCTGCCCCAGCATATGCAACAGGCTGGTCAGCAGCTCCTCCTGAGAATTGCAGATGCTTAATAGACCTTGAGATACAGCCAGTCCTGGGATGGGGAACAGCATTGAGGAAACCATCTCTCAACACAGAAAAGAGAAACCCTTCAACCCCATGAGGAAGGAGGGGCAGCCACTGGGAACAACAATCTTTCTCTCCCGTATGCCACATTTTATTAAAGAAAAGGCTTTATATTTATTCTATGATATTCACCTCTTCTGACTTCCAACCTCCACGTCAGCCATTCAACCTAAACTTACAGCTCAGGCTCCCTCTGTCAGAAGAGCGGGAATAATGTATCCTAAGGGTTGTTTGTCCCAACCTGCGTTGGATGTCCAAGTTGTTTGAGAAAGATACTTCTCAGAAGTACGGCTCACTCTTCAGTGATGAAGGCAGCCCGTGCAACTGATTTATCTCTGTACATCTAACAAATATTACTACCTCTCCCCTGGCAAACCTTGTCTTGCCTATATCCTTCAGATCATCATGAAAATCCCAGAATATTACTTGTTTAGACTAGACAACTCACAAATATTTAGTTTAGGTCAAGTAGGAAAGATGGGACCCAAGACCAAATGTCAGGTCTGCATGAATAATGATAGCTTTTAAAGCTCACAAGGTATTCTGACAAAAAGAAGGGAAACATTAGGTCAGATGTGCTTCTCCACAGTATCTCTAGGACACAAAAGCTAAAAAGACATCTAAATTGTGATCATTTGATGTAATATCTAATAAAAATTGAAAGTTGTATGTAAGAAAAAAAGACAACACTTCCTTGAAAAAGTTGATTCCAACTTTTCTGATATCAGAAGTTAGAGAAATCAATTTCATACAGTATTTAAGATAGAAGTGCATTTTCTGAGAAGAAAGTCCGTCTGTTACAGCATTTCTGAGTAACTCTGGTATGTATAAATCCAGAGAAGACATCAGCCCCAGCAGTACTTCCCTGCAGAAAGGGCTCCTTGCCTACTTCTACCTGTCAGATCCTTGTCATTAGAATTCTCACCATTTCAGTTGAAGCAAGGTTGCATGTCCAACACAAAGCTCAAAGGCCAAAGGGAAGTTGAAATGTTCATCTTCTTTGCCATTACCCAGAACATCATCACCTTCCAGGTTGTCTTTGCAGTGATGGTCTTCCAGTTGTATGTGGAGACCAACATGACTTTTGCCATTAATGGGGTCTGTGTCACATCCCTGCTTGAACATCTTCACTGTTTTCCTTTGAGATTATACAGTTAAAATAGGTCAGGACCCCACAGATCTCTCAATACCTCTAGAACTAAGAGAGCTGAATCTTATCCCATTAGTACAATATTCAAGTTAGTCTGGAACGGATTAAGAGAACCTTCCCCCATTTAGTACACGTTCATCAATGAGCAATATGGCTTTGTTGCATTTCTGGACCTTCCCCAAACAACAGTTCAGTATAAGGATCACTTGCTCCAAAACATCCCTGGTTTTTATTTTGTGGGGGAAAGGATTGACTGATATTTACAAAACCAAACCAAGCCCATTTTTCCCATTCTGCTTTCCGCAGGCCCAGCAGTTCTGCTAAAATAGCCATCCTTACAATACCCCACTCTTCTGCTTTTGATCTCAGCTGGAGCCAGGAAACACCAAAGAAGCCACAAAACAGGATGGGGGAGGGAGGAAGGGGGAAGACTGAGCAAGAAAAGTTAATTGAACTTTTCTGAACCACAGAAAATATTCATGGGATGATCTCATTTTATGGGTCTATAATCTATGTGCCAGTCCCTCAATCATCTTTAAGGGCTGAAATACATCAACAATTTCGCTTGGAATTTGGCAAAGAAGGGAAGAGATCATGAAGTAGTGGGAGAAAGATACCTTTCATGCATTCAGGGTTGTAGAAACTTCAAGGATCAAAGCACCATCCAAGAGTCACTCCATCAACAGTCTACTGAGCTACTTCTGACATTGCCAGCAGCCTCCAAGAAAAGATACTTCCTTCTTGCTAAAACAACCCAGGATTATTTTAAACACACTTTCTACAGACAAGCTGGGTTTGAAAATTTTCCAGCTACTCCCTCCATTAGCTTCTTCCTAGGTGTCCCGTGTTGAGGATGTCTTTTAAGGCTGGACCTAATATCGTATCAGGGCATACCCAGTGTTGAGGTGCTTCAGAACAAAGGTTTCAGCTCACACTCATTTCCAGCGTTTGCTGAGCATTCAACTTTTGTCTCAGAAGTCTGTGAAGCAGGATGGACTTTCAGGGTTGTAGGATTACTGACCGCTGCTGACGCCAGCTGCCACAGCAAACAGGATTTTTATTAATGCTGGAGTATAAGCTGCAAAAGGTGGTACAGGAGCAGGTGCCTCACCTGGAAAGAAGAAATGGAAGAGCCAGGGGACCCACACTGAGCTCTGCAGGAATGCTCAGGGAGAGCCAGAGGAGACATACTAAGGAAGCCACTCCTGGAATTGCATGGTACAGCAATGCATCGAGAGCTGACCCAAGCAAAAATTCAACTAACCAGCCCAAGTTCAGCTCACCCTTCAGGAGCCATAAATCTAGACCAACACCATGAACTTCACATCTAGATCACACCAGATTATTCCCAGTTTGGTCTTGCAAACTGTCACGGGGTGCTGAATGAACTCACCCTGTATATCACGCAGCAGTATTTGCTTAGAGAGTTTTCTTCAGCTTAGTGTGATGTAGAAAAAGCCTCCTAAGGGGAACCCCAGCTGTGTATCTTTTCAATGACTGTTTACTGCCTAATTCCCAAGCCCCGTTTCTTCCCTTGCCACTGAGAAAACAAAAAGAGAAAAAGGGAAGAGAAAAATGGGTCTTACAAGCCAGCAGCGGCAGCAAGAAAAATGGAAGTGATCGTCATTGATTTTTCACAGTTGTTACTCAAAGGCCAGGATTACAAGTTCACGGGGAGGCCACTGGCAGTAACCCCAGTCTGCAGTTAATGCGTTCCATCCAGAAACTCCCTTGCAAAAGCCATCCAGTTCCTATGAATCTCAGTGATAAGTTGAAGCTACCCCAGCAGATAATGGAAAAAATACGTCCAAAATACGATGCACCTGTCCGATTACACAAAGACACTACCAAAAGAAAAGGGATGCAAAATGTATGGGTGCATAACCACTTACTGGATCAAATCCCCCTACCCCATAAAGCTATCTCTCTGACCTTGGCATCATTGGCCTTTCAGGAAAGAATTAGAATCGTTTCTGTTGTGATTACTTCCCCACCAAGCGTAAAGAGACGCTTTCATCTGGAATGTAGGAGGAGCTGAGATGACAGTTGTTGTGGTTTTTTTCCCCCTCCAGTGGATGGTGCTGAAATCAAAGTTCAGTTTTTCGATTGCACTCATCATCCAAAAATGTGCATGCTTTGTGTTAGAATCATCTCAAACATTTGCACCTGGAAAAGGGAAAAAAGCAAAAATAAAAAGAATTTCCAGTGGCCTGGTTTGGAAAGCCGCAGAATAAGATTTCTACCAGTTGCCTGTAGTAACTCCCTGGTTAAAAAAAAAAAATAAAATAAAAAAAATCAGACACCAAACACACCTATTGGATCACCCCTTCCATCTCAGCTAATGTGGATTACTGCCCCTAATTATATCATCCATTTTAGTATTAAAAGCTGCAGCCAGCGTGGCTTACACACATACACTACCACGCACCTCCTGAGGACAATTCCAAGCCAAATAGATTTCACTGATGGCCTAAATGATCATCTTCATCTCATCCTATTACCTCATCATTATAATCTCATTAGACCACGCTAAGCAATACATTACCCTCCACAGTGTTGACATCTTCACTATTGTTAAACTATTATCATGTCCCAGCTTTAGCTGGGACCTCCTTTCCAGCTAACATTAATCACAGGCCCCAGAACAGATGATCCAGTGCAGGATGTTGTACGTTAAATCTTTCTTTTTAAAAAGAGGCTCGCCAGCTCTTCGGTTATCGCTGCTTCTCTTAACTCTCTCCAATTTGTCCACATGTTTCTGGGCACATGTTGCGCAGAAGTAAACACAGCAAGTCAAATTTACTGAAGTATTCACCCTGGTTGAGGCCAAGGCAGCTTGAAGGTGCCAAACTTTTCCTGAAGGTGCCAAACCCTCCCCAGGAGGCCAAGGATCAGATGCAACACCTGGTTTCTCCGAACAAGACCCCAGCTCCCTTCATCTAGCTTGGCTGGACCAAAGTAAGCAGGTAAGGCACGTGCCCCAAGGTCATTCGACAAGCCAGCAGCGAGAGCAGCTGATGGGGAACAGCAGGTCCAAACGTGGGACCCATCAGTTCAACCTCCCACCGCCTCCTGGACTAGTTGCAGCTTTCACGGCTTTGTAGCAAGACCCCATTCACATGGGACAGCACGCTGAAGGGACGGGGTCTCGGGCGAGACTAACGTAATACGTATTTAGTACTTAGGGAGCAAAGGAGGGCATACTGTTTCCACCTACAATGGGATTTGGACCAGCTGGTGGGAATATATGTATACTCGTAGGTATATGCAGGTGTATTATGGGTATACAGCCAGCGGAGGGGGAAAAGCCTGAAAGTACGAGCTACAACTTCAGAAGGATTTCTGGAGAAACTGGTCTGAGCTCTGCCCAGCCAGAAATGCACATTCACTTTGCTCTGCCAGACACTGCAGACAACACAATTTCGCTTTGCTGCCTAAACGTACGATCATCTCAGATTGGCCCAAAATACTGTGGTCTTCCCAGGTTATTTTGCCTTTTTTTGATTTTATTTTTTTCCGCCTACCTCTCCTTTCCACCTGAAATAATTCTACTGAGTTCCAAACCAGCATTTTTTCAAATGGATTTAACTCTCACCAGAATTATTACCCAGCTCTATTCTTCTGAAGCTGTGGTTTTAGGCAACCTTGAAAACATTTAAATATGTAATTATAATAATTTACAATTCCCTCAACTACCCCCTAGACAGCAATTGCTAAACAATAGCCTTTTCCCTTTCTCCTACTATTCCCTAGCCCCTCTGTAAGAGCAGGGGAGAACAGCATACTGCATAGCATAAATCATAATATTTAACAGATTTCTGGACCACAAGTCTTGTCAAACCTGCAGAAATATATCATATTAATTACATGTAATATCAACTATTGCCTATTAGATAACATTTTATGTGTATACACACTATTTTTTATAGAACCACAAAGAAGACTGAAAGCCAACAGCACTAATGTTAAACTTTTGCCTGAAGAGCGCTTTTGCATGCATGTCATTCTGATTGAAAACAAACAACACTACCAGTTAAGCGATCTCTCCCCTACCATAACTGCAATCAGGAAGCGATTATGCCGTACGCACATGCTCCTGCTGTGATCTCAAAAAGGAATCTGCTCTTGATCTAACGTTACTCAACATTTTTATCACTGATGTAAAAGAAAATACGAAATAATTGCTGTTAAAGATGATAAAAAACAGAGTGAAAAAAGCTATTCCATTTTTCTCCTGGCACTTTCCACCTAAACTATACGAAAGAATTTCTACTGCCACTTAATATCCAGTACCTGTGGCTAAGGCAGCAGGTCCCATTTCCTTCTGACCAGCACCTCTGTTGCGTACACGCTATTTTGAGCCACCCTTTTGCACAGCCAACAAACAAGGGAGTATATGAAATTAATACTAACTGGGCTTGAAGGCACCTCGAGAGGTTCATGGTCGCCCCAAATCGGAAGCGTGCATGCCAAACCCATGTGAATACCTCAGTGTTCAGCCCCCAGAAGGCTGGGCTTTCTCCAGGAGCCTCTGGCAGGCAGGGAGCTGAACCTGGGTCACATCAAGCCCTAATTGTCTGCCCCAACCATGGGCTGGCTTTCTCCTCTTACAGGGCTGCAATTCCAGGAACAAGGAAAGTAGGTCACATTCAGCAAGTACATTCCCAGAGAGTCTGAAATCCCGAGACACACTTGAGGTCACAGATGATGAGATGGGACCCAAAGTCAGCCCTTGGGGTATATACACAAGCGAGGAGAAGGAAGATGGCATGTCCTTTACATATGGTATTCATGAGACCTGACCAGAGAGACCGTTGCATTCTGGTGTCCACATTTCAGAAAGGACATCGCGGGGGGGGGAAAGGAAAATTGGAAATGGTTCAGGAAAGAGCTATAAGTACGGTTTGAGGTCTGGGAAACCTGCCATAAGTATCTCATGCTAATAGCTTATCCAGGAGAAGGTTAGGAGGTGACTTGATCACAGCCCACAAGTACCTGCATAGGGAAGAGGGTTTTGATAGCAGACAGCTCTTTAATCAGCCAGCTGATGACTACATAATGAAATCCAAGAGTCAGAAACCAAAAGGAGGCAAATTCAGGCCTGAAACGAAATGGAAGTTTTCTGACAATGTGAGGAATTAACTGCTGAAACAGTCTACCTTGAGACACCCTGGACTTTTGGTTGCTTGGAGCTTTAAATCAAACCAGTTATCTTTCAAAACTCTGGGTGGGATTCACATCATCCCTTTTTCCGTCTGCAACTAGTAAGGAGGAGTCCAGGTATTTGGTTTAATGACCAGCAGAGAGGGGAAACTCCAGAGGACAGTTTGCCCCCTTCTGTTTTTCTTTTTTTTTTTTTTTTTTAAAAGAGGTGTCTATCAGTGTTTTCCCCTCCTACAAGTTGCATTAGCACAGGGAGATGTCTACAGGACTTTGCACCTCTCAGGGCACAATGATCTGGTCATGGCGTACATATGATTTCCTCCTGAGAGGTCCTTATCTGTCGGTCCTATCTCAAATGTGAGGGCCTTAACCCATCTGGCTCATGGACCAACAACAGCATGCTCACATTGACCAGTTACTTGGGTTGGAGGCTACAGCTCCACTAAGCTTCCCAACTTGCTGTCACTATGTCTTGGTGAAGACAACCTAGAAGAGCTAAAGAACAAGAGGGGACCGTTCCCTAGCCCTCCTGACACATATGTAAGTACAGGAGCACACCTTCCCTGCTCCAGCGCAAAGGCAACCTGAAAAACCTAAATCGACGCTGCTAGTTCTGGGAATTTCCGCATGGTTTGCAGTCCAAACTACATTTACGGGAAAACTCAAGCAATGGTAGCATCCAGCTCCTCGAGGAATTGCGAGCACGCTCCAAGAAGGCGTCAGGGGAAGGCAGGAGTCTCAATAGTTCGGATTATTTCCAAGCAAGGGCTGAAGTTTGGATACAATCGGCAGCTTAACAAACAGCATCCCTCGGGTCAAAGCGGCATTCATCTACCGTAGCTGACGGCTCTACACAGTGGCTGGAGGATTCATTCCTTTAATTAGTGTTTGAGAGACACTCAAACACAACAGCACCGAGGGCTGTAACAGCAGACAGATGAACACTTGGGAGCGTTGGTAAATGGTATCGAGAGAACAAAACGCTGCCCTTTCCCGCTGTGCTTCTGGCTTTGCAAATTTATCCAGAGCAAGACAGTCTCCACAGGCAGTTTCGTTTGCCCGAGCCTGGGGTTGTTACAAACCAAAATGCAAAGAGAGACTATAAACTTGACTCCCTTTCATCTCCCTCACCCCAAATAAATCTTGGCCATTTACGTTTAGTAGCCAGTGAGCTATTAGGAGACAGTAGACTTTCCAGGGCATGTTTCTGAAATGCAGAAGCAGACAGAGCAATTGTTGCTTGGGGACTCCTTGGAGTTTTTACAGTTTCCATAGAAAACTCAGGCTGTGAGGGTTTGTAGGCCTTTTTTTTTTTTTTAAAGTTTTCTTATTAGCTGATTTCCAGTCCGGTGTCTGTTCAGACCTGCCTCCAACATCTCTCCTTCCTTCTTTTTACTGCGCAATAACTTTAAGAAAGCTGAAGCTCAATGCTTGCTCAGATTTACTTCATTCTCAGAAATTGCAGCTGAACCACTTGATCTGGCAACAATTCACAGCTCCAGAGCAGGCGCGTGTGCGCTGGCCTCATCTCAGCTCCCTGGCAGGTCAGGACCTGAGCACTCACACCTCTCCCTCCTTGCTTATTTACACCCCAGCATTTGTGGGGACAACGAAGGACGGGAGGGAGCATCCTGCAGCTACCTCTGGTCAGGGTGGCTGGAGGATTACTGCAGTACGAACCCATCACGTACTTTCCATAGAGGCTTGGAGAAGCACCAGAGGGTGGAACGGAATTGGGGCACCACACAAGGTTAAAACAGCCCACGTAAGTAACAGTTCCCATGGATTTTAGGAGAGCAAACCAGACTGGCTTGGAGGCCCTGGGGTGCTTAATGAAGCAATAGTCTTAAACACCATCTTGCAAAATGGCCAAATGACTGTTTCTAGTGGTTTCTCATGGCCACGTCCATCACAAACAGAACCCAGTTTTCCTGCTGCACACTCAGCCTATAAAGCTGAAGAGGTGGGATTAAGCGATTCCTCACACATGTGAAAAAGCCAAACACTCCTGGACTGTGGAAGTTTTTGAATTTGACTGCGAGTTAAGGAACTGGACCCCAATCCAGTTACAACATTAATGATCTACCAAAGAGCTCATGTTTGGAGCTCCTTTCTCAGGGCAAAGCCCAGCTCAAGACAGTGACTCAACTGACCTTTTCGGGTGCTGGATCAGACCCTGTCTTCTGTCATGCAGGAAGAATTGCTGTCTCACTGCAGAGCAGTAGGTGCCAACACTAGGCAAGAACAGCCTTTGGTTTTGTCATGATCCTGCTGGCGTTGAGCAGAGCCAGCCAGTGCTGTTATTTTCTGCAGATCTCTGATTTCTCAGTTCACAAGCTGATCTGAGAAACTGGAAAAGAGATTTGCTTCAGGTCAGACCAAAACAGAAATATTTAAAAATTTTCAGCAAACCAAAAAGCCATAAAAGTGTCACTGTAGGGTCGAACACAGCCCATCACCAGATTCAAAATGAAATGTCTTGTTTCCTCCTTGAGCTTATTAAAAGCTTTTATTAAAAATAAAAATGAACATAAATTTTGAAAGACAGCTTCACTTCAAATCCAAAGTTGAAACTTTTTGATTAAAAAGACTGAAATCATAGAATCATAGAATCATTTAGGTTGGAAAAGACCCTTAAGATCATCGAGTCCAACCATAAACCTAACACTGCCAAGTCCACCACTAAACCCTGTCCCTAAGGGTCACATCTACACATCTTTTAAATACCTCCAGGGATGGTGACTCAACCACTTCTCTGGACAGCCTGTTCCAATGCTTGATAACCCTTTAGGTGAAGAAATTTTTCCTAATACCCAATCTAAACCTCCCCTGGGGAAACTTGAGGCCATTTCCTCTCGTCCTATCTCCAGCCACTTGACAGAAGAGACCAGCACCCACCTCACTACAACCCCCTTTCGGGTAGTTGTAGGGAGCCATAAGGTCTCCCCTTAGCCCCCTTTTCTCCAGGCTAAACAACCTCTGTTCCCTCAGCTGCTCCTCATAAGACTTGTGCTCTAGACCCTTCACCAGCTTCATTGCCCTTCTTTGCATATGCTATTTAAATAACCCATTTAAAGTTTCCCCCACACACACTGTTATTTAAAGGGTTGGATGTTTCCATCAGAACAATTTGTCCAAAATCAACACAAATTCCAGAAATGCTTTCTTTGAACCCACTGTGCATTTTTCAGTGAAAAACAAAGCTGTGGCTGAGAAGACCTGCTCGGGCTCAGCTGGGAGGCAGCTCACGATGAGGTTGCTCAGAGCTTCTGCCACAGGCGTGACAGCAGAAGGTGCCACACAAGTGCTCCCTAACCCCTGTCGAGCAGGCAGCCAAAATTAACCTGTCAGTGAGCGTAGGTCTGAGCTTACACATCACTTGGCTGTCTAAAGCAAACCTGGAATTGTCCTCGTGAGTCATTTTACAAACAAGGTTGTGGGTGCCATAACCCCCACTCTAGAAAAAGGGACCTGTAAGTACCTGGTGCTGCAACCACCTGTGGCAGGCACGGCTCGGTGCGGGAGCACACACAGATGCCCGTCCTACCCTATCTGAAGGTCACCATAACACACATGCCATCACCTCCGACTGGCCTGACCCATCCTTCCATACTTAAAGGAGCTGAGCACAAAGCCAGCTCCATCCTATTCGTTGATGTATTTCACACGCGACCCTGTTCAACAGTGGAGTTTTCAACATGAAAGCCAGGGAGTGACCCACACATCTGGATATCCAGGAGCTGGAGATGAAGGTGGGAACTCAGAGTCTTTCTCTACCTGACCAGGAGCAGGGCCTGACCAGAGTTGTCCCAGGTGCTGGCTGAAAGTTCTCCAGCACCACAGGGCTATTGGCTATTCCACTATGCTCAGGTATTGTCCTGTCAATGTGATTCCCCATGAACCAGGGGAACCCTTTCCATTCAAGATCTGAACAAAGCTAGGATTTTCACAACAGCAAAAGAAAACGGAGGTTGTTTAAACTGGCTTAACACTTTCTGATAAGGGCAAAGCAAATCTTCAGGAAAAAAAAAAATCTCAAGTGCCTACCACATCAGACACAAGTTGCAGCCCAGATCTGCAAGTTTCCTACACTTTAATTAGTAAAAAAGATTAGAAGTGTGTCACAAAGTTAAAAATAAAACAAAAAGTACTGTTCTTTATGAAAATGCCAGGAAGGAAAAGGGAAATGATCTCCCACAGTTGGAGTAAAGTGTCACTGGAAATTTAGTTGCAACCATCACTTCATTAGTTAGGTGTCTCATCACAGCCATTTCCAGAGCGACACAGTGCTTAGGACCAAGAGACATGCTGGCACCTGAACCACCTCCTATTCTCACCTCCTTATTGCTCTGCCCCAGTCTGGAGCACCTAGTGGCCAGCCTGACCTAGAAGGAAAAGGGAAGAAGCCCCAAGCTCCAGTCAAGGGCTGACAAAGTCAGAAACTTAGGTTCTGGATGTGCCAGTCCCAGCAGAGGACAGCAGGCAGAGGTTCTGCAGGGACGAGGGCATGAAGCAGCGCAAATTAGTCTGCACGGTCCTAGCAAGACTTTTGCAGACCCTTGCTAGCTGTCCACCTCCCAGCTGCAAAGCTGCGGTCAGCACGGGATCTGCTTTCTGAGATCCCAGGAGCCAAAAGCCATCTCCTGAGTAACGACTTACCCACACCTTGGCCATCAGTTGGTCACACCAAGACAAGGTAACATCTTGCTGCCATTGGCAGTGACCTCAAGGCAGTGCACACAGGACCTGATTGTAAGATAAGCGGGGACGTCCTGCGTCAGGCCACTGGTGCATCTAGACAAGTACCTGTTTCAGACAGGGTCCATAAGGAGACATCCAGGGAAGAGCAAGAATAGGGCAAACAGATATAGTTCCCCTGAGCATTCACATTATTTTCAACTTGGGAGGTTTCCTAAGACTATAAAGGACTACTAGGGAGATGAGCCACACCAGCTCTCTCTTCCAGATACCTGTACACTCTCAGTTGGACCCACAAGGAAGCATCAACACCACAAGCTTCAATGCATTGGGAGCTACAGGAGTCTCTCTCATACCCCCGCTCAAAAAGCAGAGGTTGTGTCCATAAGCAGAGTGTGCAGAAAAGCTGTGACATGCAGTTGCATTAATATAATTATCCCCTGATATGCCACACAACTGTCAGCCCCATCTCAGGCTGTGGAGTTACAGCAGAGGAGCGACACTGCCCCAGTAACTGCTGCCACTCAGCTCCAGCCACGCTGATTTTCCTGAAGCCGTGTCATTGCATTGCCACAGGGAACAAGGAAAATTTTCTCAATCCTCCCCAAAAATACTTGGGAGGAAAACACAGTTAATGGGACTTGTCCCTCAAAGTCAGATAGGGACATTTTAACATCTCTCCTTCTGCCTAGGGGACAGACTAAGTCTCTCTTACAAAGCCAAGCCTGGAGCAAGATGCTAAATCTAAGAAACACTCTGGGGTTTTTCTTTAAGCAAATCCTTTGCAGCAGGATATTGTGAAATCCAGACAGGGGCCACTGTTAAAATGAAATGCCACAAGCACAAAGGATAGTGCTTACAGCAGAAAGCCCGAGCGACTCCATGCATTCTCATACACTATCTATACACACACATTTTATAATTTTTAAACTGCTCTGATTCTCTGCCAGCTGCTGTAAATTTCACCTGGAGAAGGGGATCAAGTCCAGGCCTCATTAGGTTTTTATATTCTTTCTGATTGCTTTTGCAGGCCTCCAAGCCTGTCTCCAAGGGACCCCAGGGTTCAAAGATCAAATAAATTG
Source organism: Haliaeetus leucocephalus (assembly GCF_000737465.1). Lineage (NCBI taxonomy): Eukaryota > Metazoa > Chordata > Aves > Accipitriformes > Accipitridae > Haliaeetus > Haliaeetus leucocephalus. The sequence continues at coordinate 5,523,037 of NW_010973177.1, forward strand.
TCTGGCAGATTTATCAGGTCTCATGGTAGGTAGCCATGTAGTAAACTTCCTTTGCTTTTCTCCCCCTCCCCCTCGATTCAACAGCAGAAAATAAAAGGGACACTAAAAAGAAGATGGCATCACATCGCCTACTTTGTCACCTCTCTGGTTTTAGGCTGCTGAGAGTCTGATGCCTTCTGCTCAGTCTTCACTGGCAGAAAGCGGTAGCAGCACAGGAAGAGAACAGGCAACAGAAACATAGTCAAACAAGCCAGAAATAAAGCTGTTAGACTGAACATCAGGAGAAAAAAAAAAAGCAAAAAAAACCACAACAAAAGAGGCATTTGCAAAATCACCACACTGTCTTTCATGGAGCTTTCCTCTGGGTATGCACCCTGGAGTATTTCTGCAGAGGCTGTTGCAAGCAAGGTGCGAATCGGCCCTGCCAGATGCCTGCAGGCAGCTCTGCTCCCAGCAGATCATTAGCTCAGACAACTGCTTTTACCCTTGTTACACAGCTTCCAGTCCTGTGCCGGCGTGCAGCTGGCCAGGAGGAGTACAGGCAAAACATCCCCATACCCGCCTCCAAAAGACCATGTATACACAGGGCTTGGGCTCTCCCCCAAAACTGTCCCTCCCTGCTGCACTCCTGTAGCTAACGTAGAGGAGCAAGAAGTTTTCTTTGTTCCCAGTTTTCAGTGATTAACTGAAATCGAGAACAGTCAAAAATTCTCCTGGGTTCTCTTTGAAGAAATTTCAAGTTATATACTCTGAAATGCAAGCCTGCAGCACAGCCATTTCCATTCCTGGGGAGTTGGTATGGCCCAAGCGTCGCTGTTAGGAGGAAGAAGCCCGAGCTGGAAGGTCAGCCTGAGAACGTGGGACAATGCAGGACTCGCAGCACTCCCAGGCAGTGATTAGCCAAAGCAAATGAAGAAAACCGGAGGGGTTTGAGGAGCAGCAGTGGATTTTCAGCTGAGATGGGTTGAGGATACAGGAGGCAAGGCTTGCAGGAGGTGGTTATAACTTTTATGAAACCAGTGAAGATTGCTGGAAGGACAAGAAAAGGATTAAGGTGGCAAAGCATGGGAGCCTGGAAACTCACCTTTTTATTTTTTCTTTTTTAATCTCTGGGAAGCCAAGATGGCCACACAGGAATGGGTAGGAGCAGCAGTGGCCGCATGTAATTGGTTATGTGGCACGGCAGATGGTGTTGGTCAGGAATCCTTTCTCACGAGACTTAAAAGACAGCCAAGGCAAAGTGGAGATGGTTCTGAAGGGTGTCATTATGGAGAAAGCCTTCCTACCACAACAGTGTCACCTAGACTGCTTTTGCCTAGGTCACCTCCAACAGATACTTGGCTGTCCTGCCATTAGACAACCTCCATGAGATTTTTGCATGGCAGGAAAGCAACATTATATCTACACCTACTCATCATCCTTTCTGCCTAACAGCATCTTATGCCAGCCAGCATGGGGTAATCTATATAGACCTCATCCTCAGCACTGCTTCCCCTCTGCTCTTCACCCTAGAGCAGCAATATAGGGTTGAGCATCACCTCTTGACATCAGGCAGGGAAGCACGTGTCAAGAGGCAAGGCTTTTGCTCAAGGAAGAGAGCAGCTCCAGTATTTAACACGAGGGTAAGCAGGTTGTAAAAGCACATGAAAACCCCTCAGAGTACAGGCACAAACCTGAGTGCCTCACAAGACACAGGGATGCTCTTGCACCAAGCTTTGACCAATCAATGTCATGATTTCCAGATTTATTGCTGCAGTTCTGCAAGGGCTGAATGCACAAGATCAGAGTTAGAGATATTCTTGTGCTGCCAGCAGAAATCTGTGGGGAAAAAAATGCATCCAAGCATTTTATTCAGATATTGAGAGAAGGTTTTGTACCACAGGACTCCCAAGCCAGACTGATAGCTCTCTTGACAGGTTAACTCAGAAGATGAGCCAGGAAAGAAAAGCCAGGAGCAGAAACAAAGCGGAGACAAGCAGAAACACAGGACTGGGTTGCCCATAATGTGTCACAGGAGTACTCCACCAGGGAGGGGGCAGACAGAACAGGACATTTCAGCACGAATTAAACCTCCCAAAACTTGGTGCTGCTGGGAATCCATTGCTAGTCAGCTCGCTAACAGGCTTTCCTCTGTAGTTTTTTGGTTTGGGGTTTTTTTTTCTGAGGGAGAATGGACTCAAGGGGGTCACCAAGTCCCCACCCCCTCACCCCACCCCATTTACCTACTGGGAGGGCAGCCCACACAAATGGAAACCCCCAAAGCTCCACTGCTGCTTGCTCAAATTTGAAAGTGACTCCCTAGTATCGGCTCCATCCCTGGCACCCCATGCATGCCAGAGTTATTATATCTGCACAGTGGCTAGTAAAGACTTCCTGGGAGGATTTTGAATTTGAGGAACATCTTGGTCCCTAGCAAACATATGCAGAAGGAAACATCAAAAGACCTCAAAGAAGGACCATTGACCCCTCCTCAGGGCTCTCTCCTGCCTGATGTGGCTGCTTCAAAGCCCGGTGCCACATCTAGTGGCCTGATAACCATCTGCTCAGCACTGCACAACTAAAGAGTCTCCTGGAAGACCATCAGGATCACCCCACAACTGCCAGGCCATGGAGACTGTGCCAATTTTGGCCTCAACACTGCGTAAAGAAGTCTATGGTCAGCCGGAGCCAGCTGGACTAAGTTTTGTCTTCTGCTAAGCTCTCAGATGGTAATGCTGAGCCCAGTTAATCAACTGTAGCGTTCCACCCCAGAGTTGGCTGCTCTTCGGGGAAGAGGGAAATGACTTCTATATATAGGTCGGTAAGTGCTCTGGGAATGAAAGATGCTTTATAAAAAGTCCTTCTCCTTAACATACAGCATCAGCTGTGCTTTTCAGGAGGGGTTTGGGGTTTGTTTTTTTTCTTCAAATGATTTTTCCATGCACCAGCTGATCTGGAGTTATCTAAATGAATTTCCACAGGCATAAAGCTTAATCTGCTCTCATTGCAGACTTCCATATATTTTTAATATGTCAAGCAGTGGAAATTTCTCAGACCGAGTCAAGGGAGCTGTGAGGTTTACTGCTCTGGAAGATCAGAAATAGCTTATCCATCTAACAGACTTACATATAATAGCAATGCATAAGAAGCATTTTACATGGGATGTCTAAAAACAAACAGGAGGTATAGAGCAGTCATCTAGATGGAGCTCCATAATGGTGCCCATGCAAAATTGGGATTAGAGCAGGCACATCATTTTCCATTGAATTTTTTTAGTATTTTCCACCCTACTTCAGTAGGGACTTGGACTAAAACGCTAATATGTTTTGATGAAAACAAAATTTAAGTCCCAAGATGAAGGCTTCGTTTTCCCAGAAAGTGGGCCATATTTTATCCTTCCCATCCAGATTTTACATTGATGGTTGCCCATTTCCTTGCAATACCACTTGTGTTAAATTTTGTGTACAGGTCTTGCAGAGCAACAGCTCCTGCCTGAACAGGCTCCAGAAAGCAGAGCTCAGGGAAAGACAAAGCAACGCATGGTGCACACAAGAACGAGGTGTTTCTTCTAGGCTCTCCTGTCCCGTCCACCATGGGCCAGGTATGTCAGACCCTATGTTAGGACTCAGGATTTCCCCAGATGCTATCCCCACACTGAGACCATCCAAATAACATCACTGAATAAGGGCATAGAGGTGTTATAAGGCCATACCTTACAAGGGGAAGGGACCATATCACACGTCCATGACTGAGCCATGTGAGGATGCAGACCTGAGATCTGCCTCAAGAGATGCAAGTGAACAGGGAAGTCCCATAGACTTTCTGCATGCTGCAGACAACAGCATCAGGGACACAGCAGACTGGCTGTCCACTCTTCCAAGATTGGGCCCAGGCCCTGTCAGCAGCTGGAAGAGCTGCTCACCAAAACAGGAGCGAGTCAAGTTTGCAATGACTAAAAGATCCCATGGCAGAGCTCATAAGACAGCAGAGCTCATCCCCTCCCACTTTGAGCAGCTCAAATCTGGGTCCTAGAGTAATTCAGCAGATACCTCTTGTGCAAATTAATCCAGTCTGGTGTAATGAAAAGGGGCCTCACTATGAACCTTTACCTCTCTTCTACCATGTCTGGTAACCCTCTTCCATGGCAACGTCTACCATTGCATCAGTGTGCTAACACGGCTTGCAACAGCTCCTCTGTGGTAGGACAAGTCACTCTGCATTCAGGAGATCTGATGAAGACTAGTTACCCATGACATTAATGGTGAGATTCCTCTAAAACCTATTAAAGGCTTGCCTTTTTTTAAACCCAAAAGAGAAAGATAAACCTTTTCTTCCCTCAAAGCTGGCAGGATGTAGGATTCTCCTTGTCTAGGCATTGCCATCTAAAGCATAGCTGCCTCCACTACAGGTTGGAGGTGCAATTTTATTTTTTTTAATATTATTTTTTAAATAGTCAATGGAAAGAATTGTCTCCACAGCAAGACTCATCTCATAAAGAAGAATCCCACCCTAAATCCTTTGGAACCTCTTTTACCTTATGAAATCCTTGTGAAATGGCCTAATCGGCCCAAAAATTTTTAAGGAGGGTGACAGAAAGAGACACTGTAATTGCATTAGCCTCACCGCCTGAGGAAACGAGGCTAAGAAAATCCACTACAGAAAACAGAAGGGTGGAGTTTCTCTTCCACTGCCCAGGCCAATTTCAACACATAGAAATCCCACCCATGCTCTTTTGCTCACACAAAAAGCTTGCAGTATGCCTGCTGCCTCTCCAGGAAGGAGAGTGGGTGGAAAAATTACATCACGATTCAGTTTCTCCCCCATTACCCTTTTATTTAAAGGCATTTAGTGCTAGAAAGTGGAAGGAGCAGCCAGCATCACGGTTACAGGCAGCAAGGAGATGACAGCAGGGCAAGTCCATCTAGACAACATTCAGTTGCTTTGTTAAGCCTGCCATAACAAAGGCTCGGGGGAACCTCATCACAATTTTCCGGTACCTAAAGGGCAACTATGAAGAGGATGGAGATTCTCTCTTCACAGGGAGCCACATGGAGAGGACAAGGGGCAACAAGTACAAGTTGCACCATGAGAGGTTTCATCTTGATAGAAGAAATAGATATTTTTTTTTTTACAGTGAGAATAATCGATCACTGGAACAACCTCCCCAGGGATGTGGTGAAATCCCCATCACTGTTGATTTTCAAGACACGACTGGACAGGGGTTTAGATCATCTGTGGGGTTTTTTCCACCAAAGGTTGTACCAGATGATCTTTTGACATCCCTTCCAACCTGGGCTGTTCTATGATAACGAGAGTTACTGTCCCTAAAATGATCTATGCTATTTCAAGCCCATCTTATACCTCCTGCAACAGGAAGGTCTGCTGCTCACAGGGGATATCATTGCTCTTCCTTCCCTGCTTACAAAGCTCTCTAAGCCTACCTGGTGGGAGTGAAAGGTGTGTCCCACATCAGTTTAAGTCACAAATACTTCCAGTAGCATTTGCTGGGTCTTGCCTACACCTTGCTGCTCCTGTGCCCTCACTTATTCATTGGTGAGAAATAGTACTTAATCTCTGAAGTGTAAAAGGGTCAACTTCACTCACCTTTTGCTGTGGGCCATGAAGGATCCTCTGGGCATATGTTTCCATAGTGATCTCTGACTGCTGCCCTGCTTCAACACAGGACACAAAACAATTAATAGCGTCAAGTACTAAGAAGAGGAGCATTGACCAGATATTTGCTCCACCACAGTGAGGGACCAGCTGTACTTATACACTATGACATAACTGCTACTTGGTGTCTCGGTATTGATGTCTGAAAATAAAATGTCAAGGTTCCCAGTTAACAAGGGGTTACCGGGATGACAAAATATTTAACTGTTACTTGGGATCTGACCTATTAGCCCCAACCTTGCAGTCAGTATGGGATCATCCTTGGGCAAAATACAAGGTAAGAGAAAACATGGTCAAAGTCCAGCCTGTTGTTTGACAGATGAAGAGCCTGCTCAGTTCCCCCATCTACCACAGACTGCCTTGCTGATGTGCAGGCATTCACTTTCCTTACCTATGAAACCAAACCGTAAAGTCATCCTCTTGTCTATTTAAGATGCCCTTCCAAGACTTGATTCCCAAAAAGAGTCAACAGGAGCCGGGCACATCCCCCACACAGGTGCTCTGCAAAGCCTCACTCCCACATTGCAAATACTTTGGTACAAGAGCTGCTGTAACAGCCCAGAAAAATGAAGCCTCTGTTAAAGTGAGGGCTGAATTCAGCTCAAGCAAAGAGGTTTCTTCCACAGCTTCCCTGAAGACATAATGCATCAGATTAGACCTCATCATTAGGAACACTTCTCAAATGACATTTCCTTTTTCAAGTCTTTTCCCTACTCCTCTCCTCAGTTTTGGACTCCCAAAATAATGAATTCTCGCCTGCCAAAATTACTCTGGTCTCTGCCTGCTCTTCCTCCAGGCATAGAGGCTGGTGGGCATTTACCTCCAGAACTCACAAACATGCAAGCAGGCCTGCTAACAAATTAGCCTTCCATCTTCCCTCCAGCCTCGCAATCAGAAGGGAAAAAAAAAGTTTTCTGCGTCAGCCACTTGAAAGACTACAGATCACCTACAAGTATTTTTATTGAGGGAGTTTTGTTCTTGTTCCGAATTGTAAATACTTTATGTCTTCCAGGTGTTGGCTACTCAGCTGTCGATAGAGTGTGTGTTAGCAGCACACACAGCTGCAACATGCAGGTGTGTGCAACTGGCAGCCAGCATGAAGCTAAACAGCTGTTGGACTGGGAGAAACTGGAAGTCATTTTCAGTCCTAACGAAGATGGTTTCTTATTAAACTTGAAGCCATGGCATGAAGTCCTATGGGCCTGGAGCAAATTTGCATCTAGAAGCAATTCCTTCGCAAACCGTTTTGGAGACTTAAATAATGGAGGACAGCAAGCATTTGTGGGTAGAGAAGTGACAGAAAGCAGCACTGGGGAGTCTGCGTGGGCCATAGACAGCAGCTTTCAGACACATCACTCAACACAAAGCTGCTCCATAGATGGTGAGGGACTGGGAAGTCTTCGCAAGGCCAATGCAAGACGCTAGGTTGCACAAGATCAGCACAGTCAAGAAATCAGGATGAGGAAGGAAGAAGAGTGTATCCACCTGTAGTTTTAAGAGATATTTAGAGAAGCAGAAGCATTCACTCAGGTTAGAAGAGACACTAAATCACATAAAAGCACAGGGTGATCAAGCAGCCCACCCAGATGTTTGATTCCACCTCTCATACACTTCCTGATCTCTCACTGGTAGTTCAAATGCAGACTTAAGACCCAGAATATCTTGAGGATAAAAAGAGATCAATTAACCTAGAAGACAGCATGCACCAGTTCACTGGTACATCCTGGGTCCACAGAGCTCAAGGACACAAACTTCCACTGGGAAACAGACTCATCCTCAGGCCGACTTACTTTAGCCATCTCTGAATAAAGTCTTTTCACAAGAGCAAGGAAGACAGCCATAACTTTGGCTCAAATCCTAGATTCCTGTTCCTGACCTTTTGAATTGATAAAATATTGTAGGGACAAGAGGGGTCCAAACAGGCATTTGAATTTTAATGGCAGGATGTTTGCACTGGCTCTGTCCCTTCATTTCACACATATCCCCTTTGAAATTATCTGGTAAGCATGTTGACAGCAGCCATGAATTTTAAGCAAACATTTACAACTGTTAGTATTTGTCCCCTGGGATTTCAGTTAGTCCATCTTCTGGTTGTTTTGGTTTGGGTTCAGCTGAGACCGAGACAGTTTCACATCCCTTCCAGTTTTAAGTTCACAAAATGCTTTAAAATAACTGTTCAGTCCTGGCATGGGGTAAGGAGAAAAGCAGTGCATTTGCACTCCCACTCCCTTTAGGACCAGCTCAGCTCTGGGTTTGTCATTTACAGTCATGACCAAAGGAGCTCCTGGAGCTGATGCCACACCAGAGATTGCTCTGAGAGGCTTATCAGAATGATGAAAAAATAAGGCAAACAAAGTGTGAGGACCAAATCATGAGCCAATATGAGCCAATTTCACAGGCTTCAGAGACAGTACAACAACACCCCAGCAAAGAAACATCACTTGTTCTGTTTCCAGCCATGAACACGTGCCCCACCAATCCCCTTTTGAGCATGCAGCTGAACAGCACAGCTAAGCTCACAGCTATTTGCTTCTCTGTTGGGTTATTTTTCTCTATTTAACACTATGGCAGCTCAAAGGTAAGTCAAGCACCAGGGCCAACTGGGAGCATGTAGTGGGGATGGGGCAAGGATCAGGTCAGATACATCAGACTTAGTCCAGAAAGGAAGAAGTTTAAGAGCTGATAGCAGACAATAACAACAAAAAAAAACCCAAACTATTTTGTCTCTAGCATTCCTTACAACCAAGCGGAAATTGGGCACCTAATTCTCCTCAGCAGGTAGCAAATGTCTTTTACGCAGCTTCTTATATGGTTTACGTCAACTGGGCAGCACTGCCACAGAAAGGCACAGGTCTGTTTTCTCACCTCCCCCAAATGTATTCACAGGACCAGTTTCATCTCAGCTCGGTTCCCCAGTCTGGTTCACCATCCAGTGTCAGATATTTGTGCCATTAAAAAGGAACAAGCAGCCAGGGCAAGCAGTACTGCTTCTTTTGGCAGTGGCCCTGGTTTAATCACTATGTTAACTTACAGCTCAAGCCTTTTTTTGGTAATAAAAATGAACCAATTCAAATTGCATGTAGAATTTTGATTATAGGAGAACTAACAGCAAACTTGCTTGCTGCCCAGAGTGGAGAGACAGATTATTTTTTCAACTGGACCATTTGCTGAATGGGTCTTTGAAGCATGGGTTCATTTCCCAAGACAAAAAAAGAAAAAAACCACTTATTGCCCATGGGCAACTAGCAGGTTAGAAGCCTTTTGCTGTGCATCTTTCTTAACCCTCAAATTCATAGGTAAAGAGTGCTTAGCCTGTTCCTAACAAAACTGGAATGAAATCAGTGTATCAGGGAAAGATTTAATCACCTTCCAATAAATATCTTTTTGCTTTTGAAAGGGAAATTACTTCTGAGAAAAGTCCAATCTCTTCAATTTAAGAACGTGTGAAAACAAACCCTTGGCCTTAATCTTTAAATTTCCTGAACTTTAGCACTTTTTGCAGGGCTCTTAATTAAAATTGGTTGGGTTTATGTATATACTTTGCAGCAATAAACCAAGCCTTAGGTGCCTCCTCTGTAGTGGAAAATGGGCTGTGGTGGAGAGGGAACATCTGCAGCCCCTGGAGTCATCCAAGACCTGGCTGCACATGGTTATTAAGATGTCACCCTTAAAAACCTGTGAAAAGGTTAATTCCCAAAATTACCCTTTAATGTTGGGCAGGTTTGGACCATCTGAAGACAGAGGAGCTGTTATCCCGTTCTTCTCCCTCCCTCGCTGTGACGGTTTGCACCAGCTCTACGACAGATGGACAGTGTGCCCTCACCACTCCATGCATCCCCACCCAACAGGTGCATGTGGAAGGGTTTGGCTTTCCTGCTTTGCAGTACATCGTGTTCTGTCTTGAGGCTGGTTTAGTGTAGCCTACTGGCTGCCTTTCCATCAGACCTGTGTAAGAAAGCTGGGTTTTCCCTAAAAAAAAAAATAGAAATCAATCTTTTTATTTAGACTAAGGTTATATTTTCCACAAGAAGTATTGACTTTCTAAAAAAAAGAACTCTAAAATGCTTTGAACCAGCTACCCACCACTCAAATTTGTGTTTTTCTTTGCCAATCAACTGAGTAGCAACTCTGTCTCCCAATGTTCATCATGTGAGGAGAGTCCCCAAAAGGGAAACAATCCTGTTGAGAGAAGGGGATGATCCTTCCTGGGAAATGCAGTCTGACCTCAGAAGACAACCTATAGATAAATAAGACCAGAGAAAATGCCTGACAGGTGTAAGCAGCAGCAGATGGCCGAGAAGCACAGTAGCTACTAGACCATCTTGTACCTCCAGCACAGGATCCAACTCCATGCATGCGGGTGTGCCCACATCTACAGACCATTTCCACCCCACGCTGCAGTAGAGAACTTGGAGTATCTCATCTGTAGTCAGGACTCTGCTGTAACTGCCTGCTGCTTGAACTGAAGACCAGCTTGAAATAAAATCCACATCACCCTGCCACTTCCAAATGGATAGCATTGTTACAGCCCTCAGAAGAAGCTATGGTCTCCATCTTGCACATCAAATCATTACCAAGCTTTAATTAACATGCAGATCCCACAAAGCAATGAAGTCTCACTTGGGTCACGCTGCACAGTCTTCAACTCCAATGATTTAGCTTAATACATAACTTGCCACCAGGGCCCATGTTAGGCAGAAGTCTAATCAGTGGAGAGGAGTGAGCATTTCTGGAGGATAACCCAGAGGACCTCCATGAAGTGCTTTGCCTCTTTCCAGTAACCCCACAGGAGCCTGGGCTCCTGAAGGTACGTTCAAGCCCCCAGAATGGGTGGCTCAAACACCAAGATCGAGGGTTTGTCTGCACAGACACCTGAGCCAAGCTTGCACTAGTGAGGTTCACCCAAAAGCTGTACTGGGATAAAGCTCTCACAGCACCAAGAGTTGCTGCTGTTTGGTGTCCAAAGGACAGCAGGAGCCAGCACCAGCCAGCGCTCCTTTTGAAGCCATTGGAGACCCAGACACAAGGCATTTCTCAGCTCAGAGGTTAAACCCAGTCATCCCAGCTCCCAAACACAAGGTGGAACGTCATGACCATAAGCTTCCTGGGGCAGGAGCTATTTCTTCATTACACACCTGAATATCACCAACGCAGGGACCCCAGTTCCCAGCTTGGGTTCTGGATGTGTGCTACAGCAGCACTAACACTCAAAAGAAAAAAGTAATTTCCCCACTGATTTGTGCCTGCCAAGAGGCACGCTCCTGACCATACTTACCTCATACACGAAACGGGATCACAGGAGCACAGCCATGTTGCCTTAGTTAGGTCACAGCAGCCTGAAAAAAATAAGTTTCAAGTGCATCCTTTGCCAAGTATGCAGAGCCAAGTTAGAAAGACCAGTCCTGAATTGTTTGAGCACATTATAATATATATAGGAAGACAAAGTGTTTCATTTTGTCACATTCACATAAAAAGTTTAGGCAGATCTTTTTCTTCTATTTAACCTAATGGGTTAAAGTCTTTCAAAAAGCCCTTAACATCTGATAATGGGAGGGGTGAAGGGGGGAAAACAATTCTTCAGCAGAGAGAAGACTTGCCCTGTAGGTCAGCCTTAAAAGGTAATTCATATATCTTCTTGTTCCTCAGCAGGCCAAAAAATAAACTCTGTCATTTGCACTGTTCTCCTGGCAGGTCATTGTTTCTGATAATTGAATACCCTGGCAGTTACTTACATTTTGAACAGTATTTTAACAATGGACTGAGAGCAGTTACAGACCTCAAAAGTATGTTTCCAATATTCATTCTCTTCATTTAGGATAATAACCTTAATAAATTTGAGCTTAATTTAATAGAGAAATTATTTCATTTTATTAAGTTACTGATTGATGACTCCAACATACTTCTATTAGGATTCAGCTATTCAATAGACTAGCTAGCTTTGACCCAAGTCAGTAGAGCTAAATTCAACCTTCCTCCAGGCCTTTTGAGCTAGATCAGAAAGTTTTTACCCAAAACTCACACTGGGAACCTCACCAGGCTTCCAACAGTCCTGAGGAAGCAAGAGAAGTCCACTGGGGTCAGAGGGTGCAGCACAAGCCATAAGTAATACCTGGCTCTGTGCAAGAGCTACGAGACATCTGTCTATTCCTCCCTGGGAGGAATTTCATCCACAGCAGACCATTTCTTCACACACACCATCCCCACAACGTCTGCATGAAGGTTTGTTGACATGTTTGAGGAGCTGGATGCCGACCACTGTAAAGGTGTCACCCAGACACGTTGAACCACTGCCTCTCCCATCACCTCCCATGGTCAGAGCTCGGACAAGACCACACGGAGTTCTACGACCTGAGGAGCCACTCTCACTGCCAAAGCATGACACGGTGAGAGGGCAATGAGCAAAGCACCAGCTACAGCGAGCTGCTACTGCTCATACTCCCTGCAGGACCCAGAGCTGTAGCGAGGGGGAGGAAAGGGGACAGACAACAAGAAAAGGAGAAGGCAACCAAGGAAGCAGCAGCAAAGAAACCAGATTCCAGAGACTAGGGACTGACAAAGGTGAGCAGTAACAGATGGGGGAAGGAAAACAGGAACAGCAAGGCCTGCATATACAAGAGCTTGATAGGGCAGCTGGGTCCATTTGCTACTGCAACCCAGCAGCTATCACCACCAGGTACCAGTTAGCCTCTCCTGGAAAAGAGATTCAGTGTGAGATTCAACTCCAGACAGCCAGAAAGTAGACACGTACACCTAAGAGAGCCACCATAGACATTTGCTCAATAGAGAGCATCAGGGACACCTTCTCATTGCACCTTTGCAGAGTAGCTAAGGCTTAAAAGCCCATCAAAAAGCTATTGCCCCGAGAACCAAGGTGAAGCAGTCAGAAGAACCAGCTCTTACCTCTCTACCACTCCTCAGAACTCTTCCACTACCTCCCTCCCAGCACCCACCCCTCTTTAAAAGCTATAATGATCAACCCTACCTTATATAGCCTCCCCAGCCCTCCCATTTGCAATCACCTCCAGGACCATCAGGAGTTCATAGAGTTCAGCTGCTGAAAAGGGTTCATCTCTCTTCCCTCTGTATGCTGTTTTTTCTGCTGTTCCCTTTTGTTTCTTAGAGATGCTAGTATTTTGATGATCTTTGAAATTATCACCATTTAGCTGATGTAAGATTGCTCTCAGAGACCCCCTTCCTCATCCCAACACACTTTTAATACCGCCTGGGTGCTCAAAGAGCACTAGAGAGAATTGAACATAAAGGTAGGTCAGCCCATGCCATCCATTACGTGCCCTCAGCTGAAGCCCACGTTGCCAGAGATGTTGTACACAAGCAGAGCAGGGCTCAGTCCTGCCTGGGGCTGCTGGGAGAGATTCTCCTTCCAACTAGAAATCCCAGGGGTTTCCCACTTGTTTTCACCCAGGGTTGAAGCAAAAGGTTGAAATATAAAGTATCCTTCTGCAATGGTGTCAAAGGAGAGCTATATTCTGTTCCAGGGATTGTGTTTGCTGAGGTGAAGGAGGGACTGGAGGTTTCTGGAACAAGACCTTGAAGCGCTTCTGGGAGGTGTGGAGCAGAGTAGATGGAGTGAGGACACACAAATTAACATAAACTACAAATAAAAAGCTGTTGTTCATTGCACTGCACTAAAAATGCTTGGCACTCCATTTTGGACCAACCTGCCTTTACCTCTGTGGGGAATAAAAGAGAAAAAAAAATACCTTGACAGTGGTATTAAAAGACTATTTAATTTTAAAGCCATCTCTTCCTGCCCTTCTTCTGAACCACTGCTACTTGGCTGTGGGTGTCAGCAGAATGGGATGATGCCTAAATGGGTTGGGTTGGTAGGGACACGGGATCTGTTCCCTAAAAACAGACTCTTAGTGTAAGATTAGGAGGGAATGGGAGGCAGTGATTTGGCATTGCGAAGTGCAGGAGGTAGCAGCAGGGAAGGAGGGGGTCAGCATGTGCCTGGGCAGCCATGGAGCTTCCTGCAGGAGGATGGCGAGAGGAGTGAAGGAGTTATTCAATGTTGGGTAAGTCTAGCTGAGACAAGGTGAAAGAGAGGGACTCTGCTACGGGAAAGCCAGAAAAAAGCCTAAAAGTGGTAGAAAGAATCAATGAGCTGAAATGGGTAAAGAGATCACAGCTGAAAGGATGCAGGGTTTGATGGAGGAGCAGGAGTTGGGTGGAGGTGGGGATGTGCTAAATGAGAGAGGCAGAAATTACAGCTAAAAAAGCAGAGTGAAGGGACCTCTTCTTACGGTGCTTGAAGTCCTCCCACTGACTTCCTCAGCTCTCCTTGAAAAGCAGCCTGTGGGTAGGTGATGCAACTGAAAAGAGAAAAGTCTGTAAGCAGCCTGTGTTAAAGGAGTTTTGTGTGTGGTTAAGAGCTCAGCTCCATGTCTTTATCCCAGAAGATCCCAGGTTAAAGATTTAGGGATCCCTCTGGAAAGCATTACGTATTTAAACCAGTCCACTTTGGCACCTAGCTTTTGCTGGACTTTAAGGAGGGATCAGGAATGTGGGAAGATCGTGGTGCCAGGGGAGTCATTCAGTGAGAGCAGTGAACCCATGGGCATTCAGCAAGCAAGGTGGCAGGGCTGAAATGGTAAAAAAGAGTCATACTGCAGCAGGAAGATTCCTGAACTGTCTCAGATAACTTCTCCACCCATAAGTTAGTATTTCAACTAGCAAAGACCGTGGTGGGCAGGGAGGCAAGTTAGATTTCTGCTTTTTCCCTTCAGGACCTTACTCCAGAGGGAAGTTCACGAGTAGGACACATTCCTCTGGTATCCCCTGGAGTCCATCCACGTCCCCAGACCTGTCCCCAGGTGCCTTGTCCTCGATCCGTGGAGCCCAGAGTGGGACAGTGACTGCAGAAAGCCAACAGGTTTTCTTTGTCCGGTCACCACGCTGGCGGTCTCTCTTGGCTGCTGTTTGGAAAGGCTGTGTGCAGCATGGAGACCTCCCCAGAGGTTTGACTCAGACGCTACCGTGTGGCATTTGGACAGCTCCAGCATCTGCAATGCCTCGGCATAACCCTTTCCAAGGAGATAAATCTGCTGACTTTCCTCCTGCCTCGTCCAAGTTCCAGGAATTCCTCTGCCCTCAATGGAGTTCCCATTCACCCTCCTGTTTCTCTGTGAACCCAATAAATAACCTGAACTGTTCCCAAAAATACTGAGCATTTCATCTGGCATTTAAAAAAAAAAAAAAAAGTGATAAGCAAAAGAGACTAGGAATTACTTTAGATGCTGAAATTCTAGGTGTTAATGAGTAACATGCAGTCCGGCCAGCTGGGTGGTTTTCAAAGGCAGGTAAACCTATGAATGTGTTTTTTATCAACTCATCTAATTTCCTTGACAGATGGGGGGGGGGAGGAGAAAGAAAAAACATCAACTCCTTGATTTCTCACTCTGAGCCAGACCTGAAGGATGAGAAATCTCAAGCTTTCAATAAATGTTTTACATGGATAAAAACTCTATTTTTGGTTCTGCTGTGTAAAAACAAAAGAAAATGAATAACATTGTCCCTGTTGGAGTCAAGCTTTGTTTCTCCTTTTTAATTCTTTTTCCTTTCCACACTGTGAAGGGAGCACGCCAGGGGTCAGGCACAGTTCAGAAATATATACAGTCCAGGCAGGATTTTACAATTCCCCTCAGCAGGAAGATTGGGTTCTTCTCTGACTCCCAGATCCACAAATGAAATGAATTTCTTCCGTAATAATGAACGCTGGCCTGTTCCAATACAGAAATGGCACCAGTACAAGGTAGAAATGAATCCAAAGAAGATGGTCTTGAAATATCTGCTACTGCTTGTTATTAGATTTCCTGCAAAAACTACAATCTTTCATTAAAAGTTTTATATCAAGGAACAGCGGTCCGCCAGCAGTTGTTTAACCAGAGCACAGTGAAGTGCTCTAACCTGGCTTGCTTTCCCCAAAAAGGGGATTAAAACAGATGAGTGAATTCCTGTAATGCTGAATAATAAATACGAGCAAAACAGCCTATGGCGGAATAGAGTAGTTTGTGTGATAGCCCAGGGCAGGAGCATATGAGGAGAGACAAACAAGTCTCAGTTTCATCATTCGTCCTTCTCCGATGTGAGACTTGCCATTTCTATTCAGCCACCGGTAGGAAAAAGTGCAACAGCATCATCTAGACCTCAGTAATATTTCCAGGACTAGAGAAGAGCTCCAGGCCACTTGGAGGAGAAGCATCTGGCCACAGTGGCATACCAGGGGAGCTGCTGGCAATGCGGTAATGGAGGAAAAGGAATCTCCTTTTCCGTCTGGGGATGGAGGTGGACGGGAATGGAAGGAAATACCCCCTCCAGAATACCCATTTCTGATAAGAATGGTTCTGTGCTGGCCACAACCGGTTGAGGTTGGGACAAGATCATTTGGCAGCCTCAACACCTTCCTGTGGGCATGGCAGCAGCCAGGCTCCGCTTGCTGTGGAGGCTGGAGACCAATCCCTCTCTCCTTCCCCATTCGGTGGGGGTGATGTGGGCACCACCACCCCATTACCTCCCCTGCCCTGTTACCCACCCTCACCCCTTCCCCTGAACCTCGCAGAACAGGTACCACTTGCATAGCCTGGAGGCTTCCCAGCCAAACAGATCTAGCAGCAAGGAGCTGGGGAAAGATGCTAATCCAGCCAATTAGCAATCAAGGACTGAGCCATGGCCCACCTACGGACTCACCACTGTCCAGCATCCAGCCTTGGATCTCTTTCCAGCTGATACCGTATGCAGGCAGTCTATTTAAGAGCTTGCCTTTTGGATAGAGCCTGCTGGAATCTGTACTGTTTTTACTACTTCTTCAGGCCAGTTTTTCTCAGTCTTGGCCAGCGCCCCTGATTTCCAGCCTCCTATCACACTGTAGTATCGTTTTATTTGATTCTCGGCAGCTGCTTGAGCTTCCAGGCAGGATAGACTGGAACTGAGTATTTTCTTGGAGAAGCCTCTTGCTTCTGGGGTGGGTATTGGTTGTGCAGCCAGCCTGAGTTTCATCAGGAGCAAAGAAATTAAAGCCTCACACCAAGTTCTGCATTGCTTCATCGTCGAGTGAGCCACCTGACGTGACATAAGGGAAAAACGCGGTCTCCTGAAGACAGTCCCTTGCTCTCTCCTCGCTGCCCTACTTTCCTACCTTGACGAAGGTATCACCCCTCCCTGGGCTGCTGCAATCCGCGGGGCTCTCTCTGGCTCGGAGGGCACGTCTGTACCGTGTGAAGGAGCTGGCAGGGCCGTGTGTGCCTGGCAGGCTGCCCGCCTCTCCTGCTAGAAACCTGCCTCTAATAAGCCCTGCTGCTGCTTCCAGTCCCTGGCTGGCAGCAGCACGAGCCTCTCCGCTTGTGCTCCGTTTAGTAACGTCACCGCACCCTGAGCGTGCTCTGCTCGTGTGACGGCAACTCCGACGAACCGCGAGGATGCATCGCGTCAAAACGAGACTCATCCTCCCCCAGCGAAGCTCAGTCTCCTTTATCCAGCCATTCCCTTGCTCGCTGGCCGAGCAATGCACTCGTGTACGTGCGAAGAGGGCCAGGAGGAAGGATGGAGGACCACTAGTTAATGGACTCACCATGCCATTGGCCCACTGCCGTCCTCCATCCCAGCAAGCTCGCACCGTAAGCCACGATGTGGGGCGCAGGTATCTCTGCCAGCTCCAGCGCAGGCATGGGGAAGCGGTCCCAGGAAAATGGTGAGCCCCCAGGAAGGAAACGTGGAAGCAGTGTTTGGTGCTGTGCATCTACAGGAGAGGTTTAATCTTGGAAGGGAGAAAGGAAAAACGCTTCAAGGACTGTTAGGCAGAGAGACCGCCCTTCCTCCAAGACACAGCACCTTGGGAATCCTGTGATTAACCTGCACTGAGAGATGCCTTCTGCTTAGCAGCAGCGGAGACAGTGAAATGAAATTCTAGATCCACTTACAAGGGGAATTTGGTGCTTGGAGGATAAATACCTATTTCCATTTTGGAAAGTAGACCGGGCTCACCCACAGACTCTGGCACAGAGCTCCACGGGAGCAGGGAAGGGTGTCAGGGCTTTGGTTTCACATCTCGTTGGAAATATGGCACGCACCCCTTATTCCTTCCCCCAGCAACATTTTGTTTCATGCTGACTTGGGGGAAGGGTATGGCCCCTTCCAGGCCAGCCCCTTCTTTTCCTGCAGCATTGCAGGTTCTCTGCGGAGGTCGGCTGCCCAAGAAGTGGCAAAGAGGCCAAATCTCTGTAGGGGCTGCTGAGAACACAGCTGGAGGTGGCAAGGTTCGCAGGCAAAAAGCAGCTTGCTGACAATGTTCAGCTAAGGGGGGAAGGTGGCTTTTTTTTTTTTTTTTTCCTTTTCAGCTCCAAGGAACTCCCTGTTCTTTGCACTCCAGAAGCTTCTGTCATAGCAAAAAAAATAGAGCCGAAAGCCATGCATGGGAGCTGGCAAACAGAGGAACAGAAAAGCAGGTGGGGTCCTGCATGTCTATTCCTTTACCTTCTGGAGAGAGCTTTCCATGTAGGGTCCTTGAGGGAGTTGCTAATGGTTGGGCCTGAAGACAAGGCTGAGATGCCATTAGCAGCTTTTTGCTGCAGCCTGGGAAAATGAACCCTTTCCCTCAATCTGCTGCCATGAACTTTTCCCAGAATGACTGAGCTGGACAGGCAGTCTGGGAGCAGTAGAAACCTGGAGCCATCTCTCCTGGAGCGCGTCCTTGCATGAGCTCCAGCAGACTCGAACAAAGTTTGCTCTGCTTCAGCTGCCACTGTGAATAAGTTTTTCATGATCAAGTCGCACATTTTTTTCTCCACACACCTCTCGCTTCTATGTAATCTACAGAAGTGCAAGAGGACAGTGCCATAAAGAAGTGATGTTTAACCCTCGCAATCAACTGGCTCCATAGCTTTGCGTGTGAGCTGAAAGCCATATGCCTTACGACTTCTTCTGCCAGAGGACTTCTGGAGACCAATGCCTTCAGGAAGGCATGGAGACCAATCCAGCACGCCCAAAGCTTGTCCTTCCCTGCAGCTCCCTGAAAAGGAGCCAGTGTTGTTTTAGCCACCCAGAGATGCCAAGCCAAAAGCTTTAAAATGTATGGTAAAAATTCAAACTGGTGCCTTGTTTAAGTAGGGAAGATGGGGAGCCTTATGATGAATATTTCATGATTGTTTTCTTAATTCTCAGCTTATTTATGGATGTGGCATGAGGCTATACTGTTATTTACCTTTCCCAGTTCTACCCTGGGTTCAGTCTGAGATCTCTTTGTGCATCCCAATTTTTTCTGTTAAAATCTTGAACTAAATTCCATTTCACACATTTTAATATGAATGATTTCACAGCGGATCTGGCAAAAAAATAGCATTGCAACTTCTTATTATCAGAACAAACTCTTTATTATTGTTCACAAATAAAGAGAATTTTCATTAAGTCCTGTTAAGGTTAGCATTCTCTAATTTGGGTAATAATGTTCATTGAAAACCAAAAACCGTATATTCAGCTTCCTTGTATATAACTTCACTTCTTTACCTTTTTACGTGCTGAGAATTCCCAGGAAATCCAATAATTCAAATTTAAAAAAAAAAAAAAATCCACAAAAGATGTTTGCTGACAAAGCCATTTATCTCCAAGCAAATGAAATCTGACCTAGCCTAGCCTTACGTGAAAGCAGCCTTTGACTCCATAATGAGGACTAAAAGGGCTTTTGTTTAAAGAGCTACTTTTTCAAAGTGGTCTAGAAGGCTCATGTATCAGTAGATTGGCCTGAAAATTGCTGCAGTGCCTTTGTAGCTGAGGTGGGTCTCGTGGTGCAAATCTGGAGTCAGTGTCTCTGGTGCGCTGGGACAGATCCTTCCCTCGTCAACATGCTGGGCATTTCTGGCATCCTATTTTTTCTATTTATTTCTTCTCTAAAGCTGCAGACAAAACAAAACAGGTGGGACTCAACCCAAAAAAATGAGATAATTGTCCCCCTGCAAGCTGGGGAACAGCATGGAGAGCCTTCTCTGCTCATGGCAGTGGGAGAGTTTCCTTCTGGTCCCTTTGGGCTGCTGCTGTGTCCAACATCTGGCACACAGCTATGGAGATGTTCAAGCAGTCGAGGCTCAGGTCTCTTCTTCAAAGCTCTTTCAAAGCCACGCAGCCGGAGAAGTCGAAGCCTTGGGTACAGCTGGCATGACCAGCCCTCCAGGTCCTCTGGGTAGAATTGAATCCGTGTCCCAAGGTGCCAGGGAAAGAAGGGAAGCAATGCAGAAAATCTGCTTGTCCCTTGCTGTCAGAGCCTGGGGTGAAGTCCCACCTCCAGGACTGGATTTCAACATGCCAGATCCCCACAGGCTGGGAGGAAACCTCGGACTAGGGGTGTCCAGGCATTCAGCCAGACCAAGATGAGCCCGGTTGTCTCCTTGAGAGGCCCTCCATCACAGCTGAGCTAATTTCTGGTCTTGTGACAGGAGGGGACTGCAGGGTTCAGGACACAAATCCGTTCTGAGACCTTCTCCAGAGAGAAAAGCTTTAGGAGGGGGGAGATGGTAACAGGCAACAAGCCAGGCAACTGTTCAAGCCAGTGGAGAACACTGTATGAGCCACAAGTTTCCCACTCTGTCCCGAGATAAAAGCAGATAAATAAAGACAGAAATATTGATCTTGTCCTCCAGCAGGGATTGAGTCACCAGGATAGTGGGCCACAATGGGGACGGGGACACCGCTTGGCTCCAGGAAGGCCCATTTACTAGCAAGGTGTGTGTCTGCATCACAAGCACCGAGTAGCTTTGGCAGGATCTCCACTCTTGACAGCTTTAAACAGAGCACAAAGAAAAGGCTGTTTAAAAAAAAGAAAAAAGTCCTTATTTTAAAAAAAGCAAGAAGAAAAAATTCTTCACATTTAAAACTCTTTTTATTGCCCTCATTGCTTAAGATAGCGTTACCATAAATCGACTCGACCATAACATTATTTGGAAACCAAAAGGATTACCACATCTATTAGAATATTTAAACCATATGTCTGGGGTTCAGAGCTCCCAGTCCCACAGTGCATGCACACACTGGCCAGCAAGGCTTCTGCTCCTGTTGGCAGGGAGCTGCTAGCTCTTCACAGAGGGGAGGACTGTGTCCCTCTCTTGATGTGGCAAATTGGGCATTTCTTTGTTCTTTTATGGCAGCATTTAGCCAGGGACCACGATGCAATTTATCAGTAATATCAAAGCCACACAACTCCACCACCCCATTGCCAGCAGGAGCGTGAAGCCTGCTGTATCCCACAAGGTGAGTGACTCCAAATTAATAGGGGCAGGATGGGAAGAGATCATGTAAATTCACCTGGTTCCTCTAGGCTCCAAAGTAGATCTGAGATGGACCAGTCCCCAATGTCTGCCTTTAGGAGTCCAAGTCATGAACAAAGGGACTTGTCTTAAGGGGAGGCCAAATTGGTTATGAGTAGAAAGAAGACAGAAGGTCTCTCGATGCATGTTTTCCCATGGATAACATTTTTTTGGTCTCAGAGCAAGCAACAATCCCCGAAACACCTCAGTCTTCTCCCTTCTTGGATGCAGTTCACGGTCAGAGGGTGATGTGTAGAGATCTTCCCAACAACCAACAGAATAGGTGGATCTCCAGAGGACAGGGTCTAAATCTTCAGCATCTCCTCCTGCCAACACAGGGGGTTGTGAAGCTTCTGATCCACCCAACCACCCCTGCCTCTGCAGGAGGATGGTCAATAGGCATAAATCCTCTGCTTGTCTGCACTGGTGCTATGCAGTGCCAGATCCAACAACAGCATGTGAGCAGATTCTTTGGAAAAGGACAAATCACCCTTGGAGTCTTTCTTGCCACAGCCAGTGCAGAGAGGTGGCCACCTTCAACTGGGATTTTTAGCTAGTGCCTTCAGCATGCTGTGTGTATTTTAACCCACCCTCATTCAAAACTGTCTAACTGAATTATTTCACTTAAAAAAAAATAAAAATCTGCTTTTTTTTAGCAGGGTTGCTTTTAAACTACATCATTTTTTGGACTGGCTTGAGACCATGGCCATACAAACACCTTCACTGACATGGCTGGGTTGGGGAGAGAGCAAGGATGGAGACCCCATGGCGTGGTGAGACGTTCCTCCCTAGGCAGGTTTGGTGAGGAAAGATTTGTATCGTGGCACCCAGGCACAAAGTCTGACCCACTGTGAAAAACACATGAACTGCAGCAGCATGTAGGACTCAAGTCACGATGACATTCAGTGGTGGTTGGAGGGAAGATGACACCACTGGAGAGCAGGTAGGCAGTGGAAAGACAGTGAAACAGCAGATTAGGTGAGCTATAATTGAGCTATAAACATTGAACTACCATCTAAATGAGGTGAGTTGGCACATCTCTTTTTAAGTCTCTGTTTCAATAGTTTATGAACCTGCCATTTTTCAGCTATCTGGTCTGATTTTTTTCCCATTGTGTGTACCCAAAGCAGGATTTTTCTACCCATGTTCCAGCCAAAGTGGTTCTGCCGTTTCTGAAAATTACATTCACTAAAAATAGGCTATCTTATACATCAGGGAAAGGAAGATCTTACAGCAGTTTCCCCAAAAATTTCTAGCTGGAGGGAAAGGACTTGAAGACAGGTTCAACCCATTCATAGATACCTTCTGCTCTCCTAGTTCAGGGTGGCCAAGCCATAAATCTACCATTCACTCCTGCTTAACGCCAATGTCCCACAAGAAGAATGCTCCAAATCAGGGCCACCACAGCTTGCAGGGCTTCCCCAGGGGGGGTTGCTCTGATCCACTGTCAGCCAATGTGGTTCCCGAGGTCAGGAAGCTCCATCTGCTCCCAGCGTTCCCACTGCAGCTTCCAAGGATGAACAGGTCAAGGGAGGGCACCTGGGTCTGAGGAGGGATGAAGGAGGTGAGGAGTAGGGTTTGGAAGAGAAAATCTGGGACACTTGGAATGACTGGGGAAGGACACTGGGACAGGAAACAGGAGGAGAAGGGCATTGGAACAAGGGTAGTTGGTGCTTTCAGGCACAGAGATAAGTCAAGGGCTGGAGAGCAAATCTTGGGATGGTCTCAAGGTGAAGGCAATTGAATATCACAGAGGAAAAAGAGATTCCTCTGATGGGAGAGAAGGGTCCACACAAGCTTTAACAAACCTTCTTGGAGGGCTTGGCACTTCTTAAACATATACTGAGTAAGACTGTCAGGAGGTGGCTGGCACGCTGCAGTGAAGACAAGAGGGACCGGTCAGGAACCCCCCATCTTCCCCTCCCAAGGCTGCTCTTTGAAAAACACTTAGAAAAGTCCATGAAATGGTCCCCAGTGCTTGAGTATGTGGGAAAACTGACTCCAGCCCACTTTGTCCAGGCCCCATTGTAGAACATAGGCATCTTCTCTCCTTTCTTTTTTAGATCTGTCTTCGCTTTAGCTACTTGGAGGCAAAGCAGTCTCATCTGCAAAGGAAAAGTATCTGGATGTCTCTGCAATGGGGCCCAGAGAGGGAATCCCTGGAGAAGCTGTGAGGGGACAAAGGGCTCTGCATTCAACAGGGTCACGCTCAAACCGCCTGTCCAGCGCCCGTGGGCTGTCCTCTGCCCTGATACAGGATCTTTGAGGCATGGCCACACATCCAGACCTCAGCAGGGGATGGGAAATTATGCATCAGAGTCCTCTTGGCTCCATTTGTCATCCCGGGAGGATTTTTTCCAGGATTAACTGGAGGGGGTCTTCTCTCCCATCAGCCTCCAAGCCTTTTTCCAGCATTCCCTCCAGCCTGGCAAGCAAACTGAGAGTGTCCTACTGGGGTGGAAACTGTCTTGAGGAGGGAAATGGAGAGGAGATGTTTGAACAGGCTGAGGTGGAAGGATTTTTCCAGTCAGGGTATAAGCTGGGGGTGGGGATAACATTATATCAGGAGCTGCCTCATCTTCAGGAGCTTGATGCCAGGCTGCTCTGTCCGGCTGTTGTCAAAGAGCTGATTAATAGGGACAGCCCTGGATGGGACTGGGGGGGCTCTGCCTGTCCCAGTTAACACAGGCTGGAAGGAGCTGGAAGGTGAGCCCAGGGCTGCGGCACCACATAGGGTTTAGCCTCCAGCTCTAGCCTAAGCCTGATTTCTGCCTCATCTGCAATGGAAGGGCTCCCTCTGGTGCAACCAGGAATCCTCTCTGCCTCTTCCTTTTTAACTCCTTTCCTTTTTTTCTTTCTCCTCCAGGGAAGGCATCTTTACTGCCACATACCAGTTTGTTCCACAGGGGACGACAGGATCCACCCTGACCTCTTCTTCAGAGTCAGGAAAACCCAACTCCTTGTCCCCCACCCACCACTGAAATATCCTGCCCATCCATGGCCATCCCAAGAGAGACCAAAATCCTGGGAAACCTCCCCCAGGAAAGCAGGGTGGTGGTCACCCACCTCAGAGAGGGCTACCAAGCCTCACAGCCCCATGTTTTGAAACCGTCCAGTTAATTGTGGCCATGTCTGCTGGGGATGTGAGCCCAAGTTAGGAAATGTCCCGGTGTCTGGGTACCAAACTAGCACCCCACATTGCTCTCACCCCAGTCCTGTTTCTAACTGAAGCTGGACCCCTTTCCCCTGTGTAAAGAAGGGAAAAAGCTCTGGAGAGGAGCCTTGGGATGGGGCAGGTTGCAAAGGTGCTTTGGTAGCCACACTGCCTCCACCAAGGGCAGTCTGTAGCTCGAGGTGCTGCTTGCCCTCTGAGCGAGCAGTTGTCCTAGTTTTTTACAGAGAAGGGTCTGAACTCCGCTTGCCTGGACCTGGCAAAAGGTCATCGAATAGATGTGGCCAGGAGATGCCACAGGGCTAGAAAGAGCCAGGAACAGGTTCCCTTCCCCACCAGCTCTGCACAGCTGCATATCACCATCCTCCTTATCTGAACAGAAATGAGACGCTGCTCCCCCAGCAGCAAGCTGGGCACACATCAGCTTTTCAGCCATCCGATTCCTCAGTGCAACCAGGGCAGATCCCTGCCTGCCGTCAAACCCTTGCCTGCAGGTTTCCATCCATCAGGAGGGTGCAGATCATTCCCCCCTGCTTGCAGGTCTTCCCTTCTCCAGGAATCATGGCACTGCTTTGTTAAATGCTGCCGCTGCCGTAGCCAGAGGTGGCTGCATAGCAGTGCTGGGCAAAACACACCCTCGTGAAATAGCAGGGAAAGGGGCCTGCAAGGCAACCGGGATCAAAGGTGTGCTGCAATATAGCAGCTGTTGTTACGGATGTCTTACAGATGTGGAGGGGCACGGCTCCATCCAGGGCTAATTCATCTTTCACTCACAAAACCGATCTGGCAAGGGAGGATTTGAAAGTTCCCACATGATTTTTTTGTTTGTTTCATCTTTTCCTCCTTTTTTTTTTTTTTTTTTTAATTAAGTTTCTCCTGATTGCAAAACCAAATGTAAAAACCTGTAAGTCTGGATAGCCCTAGGGAAAGGAGCACTCAGAAAGTTCTTGACAAAATTATAATTCCTGCTTCACTTGTGCAGTGAGAAAATGTGCTGGATGTGAACAAGTTGCATGTATTAATTATGGCCATAGATGGCACCATGATTTAAAAAGACAGGAAAGGAGTAATTGCCATTAATGTCATTGGAACAGAGCAAATGGTTCTGAGGCAGATCCCAGTGCAATCACAAGAGGAAGAAATCTTACATAACCTTAAATAATATTTAATAACTATTTAATGAATTATTTAATAATTATACATAAATATTTTAAACTTGGTTTTCTAAGGCAATGAATCTTGGGCTGTAGCTTAGGCTAATTTTGCACTCACTGACTAGTTGCCTGAGTAGATGGGAATGTGAAAATACTGATTTGACTATAGGCTAAGGCAGCAGCTGCCTCTACCTAGGGGAAGGGAAGGAAAAATCCTGTTCAAAAGCTGTGTAGTGATGAAGCTTGGCCTGGGAAGGACCTGGAGGGGCAAACCAACGAGGGCTGGTGCCAGACTGAGGACATGGATGCCTGCAAGACACACATCTTCGCCTAAGAAAGCAACAACTGGACAGAACCAGAGGACCAAGAATATTTTTAGTGTTACCCTCCACACTCTGGCCAGCCAGTCCCTGCGCAGGGATGAACCTTGTGGTCTCTTTTTTGCAGAAGGACGAGCAAATAACTCAGGCCTGGGCTGTTAGTTTGTCCCCCTGTCCCCAGTCCCCACACTGCATCCTAGCTCCATGCCCCCGTGTCTTCTCCTAGTCTGCACTCACTATTCCCCTTGGTTTTAACCTTGGCAGAAAGAGCAGTGCTTGGCTGGGCCATGGTGCGTGAACCTCCTCATGGCTTGAATTCATCTCTCCAAAGCGGCATGAGAAGGGGGTTGTGCTGGGAGACCTGAATGGGCACTTGCTGTTCACTGGCCAAGGGGAGAACTCCAGTTTGGCAGAGCTGCCAAATCCATAACCAAATGCAGTGGAAAACAGCAGCAGTGAAAGACCCGAAGCTCCCTCCAGATTCTGAAGCTGCTTTCTTGGCAGTAGCCAGCCATCTCAGCATCCTTCCTGGGGAAATGGACTTTACATTCCAGCCACGCATCTCGAGACTTACAGGGATATTTTGGTTTTTTCAGACACAGCTGTGCCTCTCCCATTTTATGCACCCCTTTCCTCCTACCCCTTCCCTCTCAGACCTTCCTCTTGCTAGAAAGCCCAATTTGCTGCAGGGAATGCAAACAGAAACTCACCACAGAGGTGGGTGATGTGTTACACAGGGGCTTTGAAGTTCTTTTTATTTCCTTTAACCATGGAAAACCACCCCCAAAGATGTCATAAAATGTGCCAGAATTCAGTATGGGACAGGCAGTGGAGTAAGATATAAATATGGAAAATACGGGTGTGTACAAAGAAAGAAATGGGGGGGGGAGAAGGAGAGGGAGAAAATGAGAACAATTAATGAAAGAACAAGAGAGAAAAAGAAAGAGAAAGGAAAAAAGAAGAGAAAGAGAAAGAGACAAAGGAAGAGAGAAAGAAGAAAAACAAAGAAAAAGAAGAAGAAAGAAAAAGTAAAAGAAGAAAAAGGAAAAGGAAAAGGAAAGGAAAAGGAAAAGGGAAAGGGAAAGGAAAAGGAAAAGGAAAAGGAAAAGGAAAAGGAAAGGAAAGGAAAAAGGAAAAGAAGAGAAAAGGAGAAGAAAAAAGAGAGAAAGAGTAGGAGCAATTCTAATGCATTTGTAAGTAAATTTTGAACAGGAGAGATTGTACATGCAATTATTATAAGTTTGAGGGCAATAAAAATACCCTGTGGGACCTCACGTGGAATCAAGCTGGGGTTAAAAGGCCCGGATCTGTGCTGAGAAGCTCATAGTTGCAAGGCACGTGGCTCCCTGGCTCGACGGCAGGTTCCTTTCCTTCCTACAGAAACAAGTGGAAAAGAGTTCACGTGGGCCCACCTCACCATCCCAGGGCAGCGGAGCAGGGTCTGGACGAAGCCACCTTCACATGCCCTGTCCACCAGGGCAGGTAATTGCAATCATCAGCCCTGCAGTACAGCAAACAGAGGAGCAGGAGGAGGCTTCTCACAGGGGAGCCCAGTGGAGAGACAGAAAAAAAAAAAAAGATACTCTGGATTTGCTGAACCCCACTTCATTCCTCCTCCTCGAAACCTGCTATGATTCACGTTTTGTGAGGGCACGGAAAAAGTGAAGAGATTTAACCAAAACCACTCAGGAAGTCAGTAGCAGAGAGTGAAATAGCTGTCTGGATTCTTGCGTTTGCATTCTCCCTGCAGCTCGCAAAGGTTGCTCCTTCTCCTCATTGCAGGGATTGAGCGTTCGTTTTGAGACAGGAACGTCAAGAGGTGCCATCTGACCCCAAAGTCAGCACACAAAAGTGGGGACTTTGCACACCTAAGGGAATTATCTTGGCAGTTTTCAGACCTGGTTTCAGGTCTTAAAACAGGGTGAAACCGGGGTAAAGTCACACCCAGGTCCTCAGACATGCTGGTCTCTGCGTCCAGACAGCAATGCATCACTTAGTGATGCACACGGACTGGCAGTGATCTACAGGCCACCAAACAAACAGGTTCTATCTGAGCCAGATCCTCTGTCCTAGGGATTTATTTGACCCAAACATCCAGAACTGACATCAGCTTCATTAAAAAAAGGAAGAAAAAAAAAAAAATATCGATCCCAACTCTCAAACTTTGGATCTTGACTTTTGTGGCGACTTAGGAGTTAAGTTCAGTCCTCCCCATGCTGTGCACCTGGAGTCATCTCCCATCACAAGTTTTACAGCTGACAGACCACTGGATTAACCTTTCTAAGGCAGCCGATAGCCCCTTGGAGACCTCGCGCTCTGGCAAGATGTATCTGCCAGGAAGGCTTCCAGTTGGACCAAGCACAGGATACGACCACGGTCCTCAGAGCATTATGTTCTAATAGTTAATTACTCTCGCCGCTGGAAAAATGAAAAGTGCTTTATTTCCACACCGAATTTGCGGTGGGTGCTTGTGACCAGACTGATCCAGCGTAGCATGTTTCTTTTTTATTTATCTGTTTCACACTCGCTTCGAGAAACTTCATCTGGGTTGGGGCCCCACTGTGGTAGGCAGGCTATAAATCCATCTATCCAGTTGCTTAAAGCAATGGCTAACCACCCACCAGCCTGGATGGAAACTCGATGACCTGCTCCCTCACACCTGTGAAATTCCTCTGGCTTCGGAGCAGCCTGTCCTGATTTCAAACAGCCACAGGGACATCAGCTTCGAACGGGGGGACGTCTAAATCTTCGGCGCTTACATACACCACCGCGGGCTTTACCGGCCATGAAGAGGGGTGTTAGCCTTTCCCTCGCCTGTGAAAGAAAAGGTGAAGAGGGAGGAGGAAAAATGAAAGGCAGGTCAGCGAACAAAGGCGTCATTCCTCCACACTTATCAGTTTTTCCCCATATATTTCATTTATGGCTTTTTTTATTGACCAAAGGAAGCCCTGGAAACCTTGTTTTCCTTTATGCCGTGGTAACACCAACTCGGTGAGACGTAGGACTGACCACAGGCACATCTGAGCATAATTCACTAAAAATTCCAGTAAATGTTTTTCTAGTATGAAACTAATAGTAAGTAAGCAAACCCACCTCCCCCCAGGGAGCAACTAACCTTGCTGTTACCCGAGAATATTCTGCTGAACTCCACCAGCTACTCTGCCTCTCAAGTGGCACCTCTGGGCTTTGCCGGGTTCAGGTTATTGTTGATGTTTGGTTTTTCGACTGCCTCCCTGCGAGAAGCCAGGGATGGTCCCTCCAGCGCGGGGACTTGCTGGCTGCTGCTGCTGGAGACGATGGGAACATTTTGGGGAGCAGGCGCCCACCTTGGAGCCGGTGCCTCCGGGGGTTTGTGGTGACCACGTCTCTGTGTGCGTTGGGTTGCCACCGGTGGAAACCAACCACCCTGTGGCACTACCTTCTGTGTGGCTGAGACCAGGTGATTTTGGAGAAAGGGGAGTCTGCAGAGCTGGAGGGAAGAGGGAGGAGAGAGAGCAGACCAGAAATAAGAAAGGATTAGATAGGAGAAGACAGTAAGGTGGCATCGAGCAAGGAGAGGGTCCCTCCCAGAGTCTCAGGATCCATCCCCATGTGATCTCCAGCCAATCCTTTTCCC
Source organism: Haliaeetus leucocephalus (assembly GCF_000737465.1). Lineage (NCBI taxonomy): Eukaryota > Metazoa > Chordata > Aves > Accipitriformes > Accipitridae > Haliaeetus > Haliaeetus leucocephalus. The sequence continues at coordinate 5,552,259 of NW_010973177.1, forward strand.
TTCCCCTTGGGATTTTGGTGGCTTTTCCTAATTACAGCAGTAAATTCCTTGCAGCAAACTGTGTCTGTGAGAGGATACTAGAAATGGGGGGGATGACTGACATCAAGCAGGAAATTTTGGGGGCTTTCTGTTTAACAAAACTCCTAACAAGGGAATAATGCAGACATCTACAGGCTGGCTTTGGAGCCTGTTGGTTTATGCTCCGCATGTCACTGGCATGTGACTTCAGCTCCTGCTTCCCATTGAAGTCCTGCCTTGCCCATCAGAGGTTGAACATCATTATCCTTTGCGTGGCTGGTACAAAAGGAAGTGGGGGGATCAGGGATCCCATTTTCCTGAGCAACTTTCCTTGACTTTGCTGTGCATGTCTTCATCTCCATATGCTGTGTCCCTACAGTTTCCATCCATACATCTTGCTGACTGCTAGCCCATGCACACATACAGAGGCTTATCTTTTGACCTTAAACCTTTGGTTCTCATCTCCCCGTTCTCCTTCCCTGGCTACCAGGATAACATTCAGATGGCCGAGCTCCCTGGAATGGTGGTGTTTTCCACTGCTTGGAGTTAATAGTCACCCTGCCTGGGGTCACAGGATGGCATACTCCATAACTCAACCGCCCAGACTTGTAAAGGCATGTTACACACTCCACATCTCCTAATACAGTCTCCCAGTTTCCATGGGAGAAGGGCGAAAAGGAAATCAGCACGTCTGTGGATTGACATCATGAGACTTTCAGTAAATACCGGCATCCCTACCAGACTTAAAAGGTTTTTTTTTTTTTTTTTTTTTTTTTTTTTTTTTTTTTTTTTTTTTAAAGAAAGACTGAAACAAGGTAAACTGCAGCCATTTGCTATAACCCTCTGTCGTGGTTTAACCCCAGCCAGCAACTCAGCACCACGCAGCCGCTCACTCACTTCCCCCTCACCCAGTGGGATGGGGGAGAAAATCAGGAAAAGAAGTAAAACATGCAGGTTGAGATAAGAACAGAAAAGAAGAAACTAATAATGGTAATGGTAACACTAATAAAATGACAACAGTAATAGTAAAAGGATTGGAATACACAAATGATGTGCAGTGCAATTGCTTACTACTCACCGACCGATGCCCAGTTAGTCCCCAAGTGGTGATCCCCTGCCCCCAATCCCCCCAGTTTATATACTAGATGCGACGTCCCATGGTCTGGAATACCCCCTTGGCCAGTTTGGGTCAGCTGTCCTGGCTGTGTCCCCTCACAACTTCTTGTGTCCCTCCAGCCTTCTCGCTGGCTGGGCGTGAGAAGCTGAAAAATCCTTGACTTTAGACTAAACATTACTTAGCAGCAACTGAAAACATCAGTGTGTTATCAACATGCTTCTCATAACTAGCTCAAAAACATAGCACTATACCAGCTACTAGGAAGACAATTAACTCTATCCCAGCTGAAACCAGGACACCCTGGTGAACACATGCTGCCTTCATATGGAACTGCTGCCTTCAAACATGCCCTTTTTCTGCAAGGGCATGCCTGGGACACCCCCATCAGAAATTGTTCTCAGCATGAAGGAAGCAGCCTGTGTGTAAAGTGCCTCTCTCCTTGCTTTAGGACTTGAAAACCTCCATAGTCTGGAAGGATTAATTAGAGGAAGGAAAAGCAAATTGTAAGAGATGAGACAAAACCCAGATGGAGCTGTCAGATATGGCACCTTCGCCCTTGTGGGACAGCAGCTGGTGCAATGCCCTGAGGCTCCGGAGGTGACACCAGCAGCCCCGTTCAGCTGCTGGTGGACAGACATAGAGGACAGCGATGTGGAAACCTCTCCTTCAGGCACTCTGTGCCACCAGAAGGAAAGCAGGACAGCCAGGGCATCTCATGCCTGCTGTGTTCACTTGCCCAGTTGCCTGACGGTAACGGCTCGTGTAGATCAGGGAGAGATGCTCCTGCTCTGACTTTCATGGGGCTTTTGTAAGAGACATTAATGCAATCCTGTGAAAGGGAAACAGAGGCAAAGAGGCCACTGGGACCTTGCCCACAGTCAAAGAAACCACGCACAGAGCTGGAGCTGGGTGCAGACCCTTGAGCAGGACCTGTCCATCCCACTCCAGCCCAGGCTGATACGAAGCAGGTCTTCTCTGCCCATTGGGCAGCTTATCAGCAGAGAAAAGGACTCAGTGAGGCATCCTCAGCATCACTTCTGCCCTGCAAGGCAGGACCCATCCCTGGGCAGAGGGCACTCTTCAGAGGGGTGAGCAGTTGGAGAGACACACTCAGAGAGAGTTTTCAATAAGCTGCCCTTATTCATTTGGTTAAAAATAAATGTTGACAACACTGTGAAAAGGCTCTCAGGAACTCAGAGGTGCTTGAGCCCTGCTGAAGCTTTCTGGAAATTGCTTCTTTTCTGTTTAACTAAAATGAGAATCCACCCAGGGCAAGAAACAGCTCTTGAACAAAAACCACTGGCTATGGAGGCATCCTGCTGCAGAGCTTCCAAGCCTTCGACAAAATATCACTGATTGGTACTTTCTTCTCCTGTTTTCCCTCTTGATCCATACAAAAAGCATCTCATTTTTCTTGTTTGGCAACACATCCGGAAGGGGGAATTAGTGCAAAGCCTTTTGAAATGATTTAGTAGTAAGGGTCATCTCGTTATCGCAGAGAATTAATTCATAAATAGCTTCCTCCATGAGGCTCTTAAACTCGTTAGTTTGCTTAGCGAGGTGAGTCAGTTTGCAGGAAGGATGTGTGTCCTCTCCTGTGGGGTCTGGCAGCATGAGATGGATCCCGCAGCATCCTCTCTGGGCAGCTGCACAAGCAACTGCAGAGTCAACACTATGGGCAGCAGTAGGGCTATAAAAATGCGTTCGTCAACATTTTCCAAATTTCAAAGTAGCTCCCACTGTACTGGCTTCAGACTGAACCTGTCTTAGTGGTTTTAGGTGAATTTTTATCAAAAGACTTTTTCTGAAATTAAAAATTTCAGAACCAGGGTTTCAGAGTAGAAAATGTGGGAGTGTTTTGGTTTGAAAAATCCTGACACAATAAGATTTCAGTTACAAGTTTTCTTCTTCATGAGGTATAATTCTTCAGAGAAAAGGAAAAAGGCTCTTTTCTTCCCCCTGAGAGAAGATAAATTCTTACTGAAAAAAAAAAATATGAACATTGCTGTATGTGATGATTTTGCCATCAATAAGAAAGCAGTAGAAGACAAGTACATGTAGCTCTTCTATGTTTTCAGAAGGTAGAAGAATAGATCAGAAGGCAGAAATCATCACTCACTCGAGAAAAGGTAGACCACAGAAAGGTGCAAGGATTTTTTATTTTTTTTTTACTCATGATCCTTCACCCATGGAGAGCCCCGGAGAGGCTGTGTCACCTGTGGAGGTGGCATTCATGGGACCCCATGCACCACTGAGTCTCTCATGCCGATGTCCCTTCTCTGCCATCACCACTCATCCAAGCCCTCAGTGCAACCTGCCATGCAGAGGATAGGCAGGGGTTGGAAATGTTTGCAAACCCAGGTCTATTCTGGCAAATTGCAATCACAGGAAATAAAAGATTGCTATGAAGCATTTGATTTTGATAGTTCTTCTAGTAGTCTTTTTATTTGCTTAGAACCTTAAAAGATTGCTTTGTCCCCTCAAAAAAGAAAAGAGAAGAATCCCCAGTTTTTTCCGTTTCTCCTCTGACAAGGAGAAAAATCTTGGTTAAGAATCAGCAGAACAAAGTTATTAAATCAGGGAGATTTATCATTATTTATTACATAGAGTGAAGTAATGTCAAAGTTTATGGGTGAGGACTGGGATTCTGCTGAGGAAGGGGCTGTGCAAGCACAATGCAAAAAGTTGGGTTCCTGCACCAGAAAGCTAAAAATAGGAGTGATTAAGGAGTGGTAAATGGAGGTGGAGAGTGGGAGTTGTGGTCATGGACAAGGTGAGGATGGGAAGATTGAACAGTAAAAGAAGGAGAGAGGAAGAGGATGAAGGGTGGGCAGGATTCAGGGACTGAGGGAGAAAGAAAAGCTGAGACAGGGCTCACACCAACAGCTATCACACCAGGGAGAAGAGCCCCCAGTGCAAATCCAGGCAGGCATCATCTGTGCCTGATGGGTCCTGCCAGGGGGAAAGGGCATGATAAGTTTTAGTCTCTTTTTGCTAAAGCAAGAAATGAAATTCAGGAGCACTTTCTGCCTCCCAGAGAAATTGAACTTGCCACCCAAATTCAATCCGATTTGCTGGAAGGGTGGAAGTCTCAAGAACAGTGTCGTTTTGGAAAACCTTATGAAAATCAGTACTTGAGTAGAGGAGAAAAAGAGCCAAAGGACAGTCTGAGTGAGGAAAGGACGAGAGAGGTGCTTCAGCCCGCAGGTGCAGGGGGATGAAGGGGAGCGGGGAAGGACGCTCGCCTGGGAGCCCTCTCAGGCATCATTTTCCTCCCTTTTGCAGCTTTGCCATGCACTTGCTTAATCGCCAGCATCTGGTTTGTGTTGAAACACACAAGTGGCAGACCTTCTTGGAGAGGGTTTGACTGTGTGTGCACGTCTGTGTGTGCGTGTGTGTTCGTGTGTTGTTTTTCCATTGTAGAGGAGTGAAAGGTTAAAGCAGCTGTTTATGCGGAAAGCAAAATCTTGGATTAAAAAATGGTCAGGAGGCAAAAATACTTGAGTTCTCATGATTTGTTCTTCTGGTGAGACACTCTCTGGTTCAGGACACTGTACATTAACTGCTTGGACATCTGTGTCCCCCTGCATGTATTTGTGCAGAGGCATGTGTGCTTGTGTGCACGAATGTGTTTCCCATGTGCATATAAAGCATAAGACCCATGGTGAAAACACAACAAGGGGCCAAGGGAGCTGCAAAACCCTTTCACATTGTGGTCAATAGCATTGCACATGCTCTATTTCCCCAAAAAGATGATAAAACAGGAGTGGCTCGTGGTGGTGGGACCTGGCACCAGTAGGGTTGATACAGAGCAATCATACTCACCTGCAAGAACCAAACCAGACCTTGACTGGTGTGGCTCCACACATAAACCTTTTGATGGTAAAGAGAAATCAGGGAGCTGTGATAAGAATTGAATGCAAGCCAAGAAAGAGCAGCAACCATTTGCAAAATTTTGGCATTTCCCTCAATCTGGGTTTCAAACCTCCTGCCTTTAAAGCAGAGATCCAAGACCCACACTCTGGGAGAATCACTGTTGTAGGACACCCAGCCCCTCTCCTGGGCCTTCTGGGTGTTCTTCTGGCCTCCATCACATTGGGTGGGAGTTGTTGTGGCCTGTTGGACTTCCCTGTGTCAGCAGAGAAAAATAATCAGTGTCAACGTGACATTGGCTGCAGCCACAGCCCAGATGCATCCAGCAGTCCTTGGCTTTTGGAAAGGGTCCTGTGGACAGGAGAATCCCCCACAGCTGTGAGTCACCGGCCAACGGCAGGAGACGTCGCCAGACATATGAAGTCCACATGAACCTTTGATGATGGCATGCAAGCTCACTTAAATCAGATGCAGGCACCAAGGCAAAGAGGTATGAAGCCAAACACCCACTACCCCACAGGGAGCAAACCCCTTCAACTTGGCCCAGCACGGGAGGCAGCAGCTCAGCCTCTCCCTGCTCCTTCCCAGATGAAACTGGGATCATGACTGGAGCCTCCCTGAACCCCTGGGCAAGACAAGACTCAGCACATGTCCATCGCTCCGTGGGATGGCAGGTTGTGGCACACGAAACACCAGCAGCCTGAAGGAGGATCAGAGAATTTGGGAAATGGCAGTGGTGAAATCAACTGGTTTTCCTCGATTCAGGGCTTAACTGAAGTCTTAAGGGTGCAAGGACTCAACTTTGGGGTAGACAACGTACTCAGCTGAGGGGCAGGAACATCCCTAGACCTATGTTTTCCCTAGGCACTGAGAGGTGAGGTTTCACCAACCTGGGTCTCCATGGATTCTTGGGACTCTAACCAAGTGCTGCAGCTAAGGCAGCTTGGATGATGGAGGTCCCCAGCCTATTGCTGAAAGGCAACAGGAGATCGAGCCTTGCTGAGGCTGAGCAGGAGCGAGGTGAAATGCTGCAAGCAGAGCTTTATTCAGTTGCAAAGGCTGGAGAGCCTTTGATTTAAGGCTATGGTGGGTCACCTTGGCCACAACCAACCAACTCAACCCCAAACCTACAGCTGTGCTGTGAGGGCAAGGTCTCACGGAGGGACGTCCTGCTTTCTCTGAGTCTTTCAAACGGAGAACTGAGTTTCACCCGAAGTCATGGGGGGGTAAATCAGTGGCAGAGCTGAGACTCTGGTTGCTCCCAGATATCTCTTGCATTAGATAACAACATCTATCTGGGTGGGTTGGCACATTCCCAATGCAGATGATATTTACATAGATGATCTTTAAAGGTCCCTTCCAACCCACACCATGCTATGATTCTATGATGATTCTACATGCAGTGGACATTCATATGCATCACCATGTAGGAAAACCCAGCTCTCCACTAGACTGGAGCCACCTCTTCTTTTGCAGCTGATTTTTCTTTCCCTCTTCGGTTTTTTTTCCTGTTCAGGGAGATGAGACCTGAGGTGGGTTGAGGAAGGAGAGGAAGAGGGAAGCATGCTGACTTTTGTCATCCAAGAAAACCTATGTAAAAGGGGATATTAACCAAGTTATAAATATAGAAATGAAAGCAAAAGTGTCACCTCACTGAACAATGGGGGCATTTATGGGATAAAGTTACCGCAAATTAAGGGCTGGCACAAGCTGACTTGGGATCATAATTTATAGCATAGCCTAAATCCTGGCTCACAGACAAGTGGGATAAAGTTGAGTTCGTTGTGAAAGTTTCTATTTTTGTACCACAGGCACGGTGAGCCCAGCAAGCAGTGGAAGAAATGACTTGAGGGTCCTGGGGGAGGCTCAGCCTACTTTGCAATATTTGTTAGTCCTACCTAGAACTTTTCTTGTAAAAAGGGAAGCCCCAAGTCGGATTAAGGCTGGATGACCTTCCTGACCAGCTGGTAGAGCTGGGATTTGAAGACCAGTGAATCCTTCCATGCATTCAGCTGGGTTTTAACCCAAGAAAGTGCATTTAGGAGCAATGAAATTCTTACCTGTGCTGTCCAATGCTTAACGTGACAAATCTTCCCAGGGATGTTCCTGGTGACATCCTGCACGAGGGAAGGGATGGAAATGGGGCTGCAGGCTCAGCTCAACAGAGTGTTGCACAGATGTACAGCAAGAGATAAGAAATTGCTATTTCAGGTGCAAATTCACTCAGTCCAAATTCCACCAGTGCAAGTGGTGATGGGGGTAGGATTGCTTAGCAAACCCTAGACCAAAGGAACTAGATGAACAAAATTCTTCCTCCAGGTGCTCCAACTGCCAATGCTGAGATGGTGGACAGGCTAAAGGAGGTGGCACGCAGTCATGGATGAGGCCCCACTGTGCTCGGTGCCATATAAAAGCTCTGCCCTGGGAACAGCTGAATCTATATTTGAGACAAGAGGTTTCAGCAAAGAGAGCTAAGACCGTGGTGAAACAAGGAGAGGGTGAATAGCAGTGCTTCTGCAACCCACATGCTTTCATAGGAAACATAAGGGTTTCAGAGGAATTTCAGGAAATCAGGTAGGTGAATTTTTGGAGATCTGCCTCTGGGAAAGCTCCTTTCTCCTGTGTTCTCCATGGGGAGCATTGCCAGATCCGCTACTGGTTTGCTCAGTCCTTCAGTTTAGAGAGGGGCAAACACTTCCTTAAGTCTGTATCCCCTGGTAGCAGAGGTGTGTCATCACCTCTTCCAGGTATAATGGGATTTCAGCCCATTTCGGGTGTAAAGGGGTTTCAGGGCTGTAGCAATAAAATAACATCAGCAATAGAAGCATCAGTGCCTCTGCACGTTCCCTCCGCATCCTAGGTGCTGCCCTTGCCTCAGCTTCTCCTGCCTGTGACAAGAGAAGAGGGAGCAAAGTACTGAGTCTTCTCTGACAGTTTAGGATACAGGTGCAAACAGGTCTCCATCATGGTTCACAGTTATTGCCTTTACCATCCAGAATAAATATGAGCAAAGACTTTTATATTATATAAACCATAAAGCACTAATAAGAGCAATTTTGTGGCTTTGCTTTTATTTTTTATAATGAAAAGGTAAAATCTTAACACAGATTTGTAGCAGCCAGATGTATATGTGCAGTGATTTTATTTAGCTTAAAATCAAGACTGATTTAAGCATGGCTACTTGCCAGGGGTATTAAAAAATATTAAAATCAAGCTCAGCTACTGGGCTCTAAAAATAGCATTTACTGATAAATTCCAAATTTAATACTAGCCTCCTAGGGGCTATTTCTAGGAATGTTGTCTGCCTCAGGACAAAGCGTATGGGGTTACCCAGTGAGCAAGTTACAGGCTGGTGAGGTGATGTCTCATGGCGTAGCCTTCTTGCACACTGAGCTCAAATAGCAATTTCAAAGGTGGGTCTGGACTGGCGTGACTCCCAGCGCTCCTGAGGATGTCAGACACAACTCCATCTGTTCACAACAGCAGAAGCCAGGGTAGAGTTACAGTAAGTACCATGTACCCTCAGGGATGGTGGAGAAGGAGGGGCAGAAAAAGCAAATTGTGTCTGGAACCTGACCTCACCAAGCAATTATGGTTTGTCAAACTTCATGGATGTCCACTGTAGAGATAATGAGACCAGAGGTTTCCGTTGGAGCTGGACTTCTTAGGGAAACACTTCATCAGTTTGATCTCTTAATACTGCTTCAGGTTAGTATTTATACAGGCTTGAAGGGTCCCATGCTCCTGGACAGAACTGTCCAGGAATTGCTGGTGAGGGCACAGGAGGAGGAAAGAAGAGGTATTATCTTCTGAAGGCCTTTCCTTACTTGCTCTGCTAGCAAGATAAGACTAGAGCTGTAATGGTTTGGGCCAAATATTCATCTAGCCCAGCATCCTTTTTCCTGCAGAGGCCATAACAGATGGAAGCAGAGGGAATCTAAGAAGGTGGCACACGTTGCAGGGGTCTGGTTATGTCCTCCAAGCACCTGGCCTTCAGGAGGTGAGGGATTTATGAAGCAAGAGTTTCCATTTAGATCATGGTCTAGCTGCCATTGCCATTAACATACAGAAAATGGGCAAGATGACTGTGGGAAGTAGGATGAAATTCAAAGCAAATCAAGGAAGTGGCCCTTCATACGTGGCAGAGTCAAGATGTACAGTGGAGCCCTGAAAACCACAAAGTTACATGGCTTCTGGGAGTGACAGGGCGAGTTCATGGGGAAAAAAAATCAAGGCCTGTTAAATACAAAGACGTAACCTCTCTCATAGGAATTCCCTGATCTGCAAATCACTGGAGTCAAGCAGACTGTTCCGCAGATATATTCCTCTATGCTTACCCTGATATTACCCTAATATTACCCTGATACTGGTTGGCCTAACCTAATAGAGTTGCACTTTTGTCCTTATTTTCATGACAATAGGAAATGCCATTGAGCTTGGCAAATCAGTCCTCCCAATGTGTCTCATTCCCCATGTGTCATTTCAGAGCTGTAACACTTCCTTGCCCAGGAACGGTGATTTATTGGAGAATCCAGAAAAGGGCAATGACTCAAGGCTTGAGAAATGCACCTTGCATGGCCAGGAAATCAAAAAACCCAACCTCTTTAATTTAGTCAAGATGACTGGTAACTTTTCACCTATTTTTAACCATCAAAAATAGTCCAAATTAGCTGTTTGGCCTCCATCTATGGTCAGTGGGAGAGATCAGCAGCTTCAGAGGGCCAAAGGCTTAAACTAGATCTGCAGCTTTTGCTCCTGCAGCTTCCAGGCAAGAGGAAGAGTATTGCATCGGGGTGGCTCAGAGCCTGGCAGAGGTCAGTCCTCTGCTCCTGAGGTTTCCTACACCATGCAATTCCTTTTGCAACGGATCACACTTTTTTTTAAATTATTTTGGGGTGGACAACTAGAAGCTACATTTTGGTTTTGCAAACCAAATAAAGGTTTTCAAGCAGAGTTAGTTCCACAATCTGAAAAGAGAAGGGAACTTTTTGTTTCAAGTCAAAACCAAATGTTGTGCTACATTACACACACACACACATGCTTTCTTTTTTTGTTTTGTTTTGTTTTTCAGGCTCTTTGAGCCTGAAAAAGATTCTTTGTTTTCCACACCAGAAAATCAAATTTCCTAATCTACTCCAGCCCCCAATTTTTCAGGTCATTTGCTGAAAAGAAAGATTCATTATTCGCCTATCTCTGCGTACTATAAATCAACTCCACCACTGCTTAGAAGAACATGAACATTCTTGGACTGCTTCAAAATTGGGCGTTTGCACAAATTCTTTCACACAACCTGTGTGCCATGGTCGCTGCCTCTGTGGTGCTCCTCCAGGCAGGCTGATTTTTCCTTCTTTTGCTTGATTTGCAGGCAGGACTCTCCAAGCCAGACCTGGCTCCCCTGTTACTAGGCGTGTGCAGGCTCATTTTAAACCCACAGCAGAAGAGAGAAGTCCTGACTGCAGAGATCTAACCTGCGAGCACTGTGAAGTCCTCTTTTTGCTCCTTACTCCACTGCGTGAGCAAATAAACCCACCCACGACTGTGGTACCTGGGTGGAGTGGGAAGGAGTGGTAGGAAACTGCTGGGAGGGCAGGGAGGAACATGGGATGGGAGGAGATGCAGGGAAAGAAGCTGAGAGCTACAAAGACATGAAAGGTGGGGGTAAAGGACAGGGAGAACAGCTCAGAAAAAGCTTTCAACAACATGTGACGATCAGGTATTTAAAGAAAGAATAAAAATAAGAAAAGAATAAGAAATTAGAGGTTTGGCTGCTCTGTAATGTCAATTTTCCCCTTTATCTCTATTCAAAACTCCCATTCAGGCCAGGGCTGCTGTTCTGGCTGTCTTGAACCTCCAAGGTGATGAAGTTGGATAAACTCCTCAGCCAAACTCCCTGGCTGGTACGCCAGAACTAAAACACCAAACAAAGAGACAGAGGAGAAGGGAAAAATGTTACCAACATTTTTCTCAGCTGAAAAAATGAGGTACAATGAGCACGAGTGGCAAAATCTTGAAATAATTTTGGCGGTCTAAAAGGTGGGCATTTCTGTCCATCGGCTTTCAAGGGAACCCAGTCCAGCTCCCCGTGAGGGGAGGTGAAACCTGCTTGCACCAGTTACCTGCAACCTCTTGGGGTCCAGCATCCAGCACCTTTGAACAGGAGATCACTGGTGGGTGGATCCCCACCCTGTGAGCGTGGCTGGAAATGCCCATGGCTTATGGGGAGGTGGAGTCGTCCCCGTGCTCCAAGTTGAGCTTGCTTTTCACGCTCCCTGCTTCTCAAAAGCAGCCCTGAAATCTGGGATCGATTGGCCACGTGGAACCGGGGACAGGATTATTTCAAGGACCGCTGAACCCATCCAGTTGGGATCCCCTGGAGAGTTAAGTCAGCTTTCCAGCTCCTTCCTCCTGCCAAAGTGGCGGGGAGCGTCTGAACCTGGCTCAGCATCCTTGGGAGCCTCCTGTCTCATACCTCGGTGACAACGCAAGGAGCTCAGCAGACGTACGCCAAGCGCATCGAGCCGTGGTGCCCGCATTTCTGCTTGCGATGACACATTTCCCACGGTGGCGTTCAGCATTGTCCACGGCCTATTAACTGTGTCGCTCGAGAGCGTTTGCGTTACAGCAGTCGCAGTCCAAATGCGATGCTGTAGTGTAAATGCCAAACCCTTCAGAAAGGGCAGAAATCATACGCAGATGAAATGTGAAAAGGGCTGTGGTTAGACAGGAGATTCTTGGACGTATCAGTCACTCCAAAAAACATATTCAAGATGCTATAACAGCAGCAAATAGTGGATTTTTCCTTTTTTTTTCTGTCTTTTCTTAACTCGGGCCATAGTACTGAAAATTCCCTGCCTGAAAACTTTCTGATGGCGGCACAACGGGAGCTGAACGTGCTCATTATGTGACAGTAATGGCTATATTTTCACTGGATTAAGTGGCATTAAACTATGGCTTATCTAGCCTTTGTGTTTAGGTACAAGGAACCTAAAAAGTATGTGCTTTGCACCATAGGTGAGGAAAAGAGCAGGGATGGCAGGGCCAAGAGGTGAACCTGGCTCCCCTCAAGGACGACCCAGAGCCTCTCTGATTTTGGATGATGGAAAACACCCTTCTAGGCTAAACTCTTGGGCAAAAGGAGGACAGCCTTAGTGCCTGGAAGAAAGGTATTCCACAGGAAAAGCAGAGAAAGAGTAGGAAACGGAAAAAGGGAATTTGTGTCTTTAACCCAGCTTGGTTATGACCTACGATGGGTCAGAGATGATATGGTCCTGATGACACGGCACATCCCGGGCTCATCACTCTCACACCAGCAAGGGCACCGTGCACAGAATGCAGGTGAGCCCCCCCAGATGTGGAGATGTGCCCCCAAAATAACTCTTTTTCCTTCCATTCCACAGGCACCCACCTTGTCAGCACACAGCACCAGCAAAGCAAGCGTCGGAAACATTTCGGCATCGACGTCCCTTCCACATGGCCATGGGACACGAGACAAACAGAAGCCAGGCTCGGAGGTAAAGAGTAAAACAGGGGGGGCTGTGGACTATATGGCAACAAATGTTATTTGTTTACCTTCCCTGCCAATAAAATCCCAACATGGAAATAATGAATGGAGCTTGCAAATTAGTCACTAGAAATCACTTAACTCGTAAAAAATTATTAGCCCAGAAACAGAGATTTGGAGGAAAAAAAAGGTGAAAAAAGCCAGAGGAGCTCTTGTCTTCAGACAAACGTTTTTTACACTGAAATTAATGGGGGTCGTGTCAGGGCATGGAAACCATATAAAACAGAGCAGAGAGGGGAAAACTCTTACTGAGGAAGCCAAGATGAAGTGAAGTTGGATTTGGGTCAAGTAAGCATTAAAACACTGTCAAGAAGCCTGCCTTTTTAGCCAAAAAATCAAATTCCAGATAGAAGCATAGATAGAAAGAGGTTCTGGTTTTTTAAAGTCAAAATCCAGCACGAACAGACGATACTGAACCATGCCTGTGCTATTGCAGGGTTAAAAATAGCTTCCTTGTTAAACACGTCTCACAGATTTGTAGTTTTTCTTAAGCACTGCAAGACTGTTCACTGTTCATATCAAAGATCTTTAAGGAGAGATTCATTATCCTCACAACCTATGGCTCTCTGCTATGTGCTCCTCTGTGTCTACAGCCCCAAGTGATTTTGGGACCCAGTCTCGATTTTCAGGCATAATTTACATGCATGAGCACCTCAGAGGTGCTGGAATGAGGATCGGGCATGGCTTTGACCACTGTTGGGACTTCACTTCTCAGCTGCCAAAGTCGTGTCCTAAAGTGGGATGTGGATTCATAACTCGTGCAGGGATATCTGAAACGCTGACTCTGCCTTCACAAAGGAAAGAGGTAGAAAATAATTTGATTTCCAGCACTTCCATTTAATTTGTTGGTTTGTTGTTTTGTTTTTTTTTTTTTTAAGTCAGGGGCAGTACAGGTTGAAGTATTAATACAGGAACATGCAGACCTCAAATCCATCCTAAGCTCCACTAGTGATGAATGCAGTTCTGAGCAACCCTGTTCACCGCTCCAAGGCTCAGGGTACCCCAGGGCTCTCCATTCAAATTTTAGGAGCAAAATCCATGATTTAGCGCTGTACAGAGCCTCCCACAATGGGGCTGCTCCCCCCTTTTGGGGCAGGGCACTGCCAATGCCTGTCTGATCAAATGGGAGTCCTCGTTTCATGAGGAAATGAAAACCAGGCAAAGCAAAGACTGTACCAGTGTTACCAGTACTATTCCTGCTGTTCCCTTCTAGCTGCCATGAGGAAACCAGTGATGCTACAGCATCCCAGAGACTGCAGCAGCTCTCTTCCAGCTGCAAAACATGGGTGCTCCAGTCTCCTCCAAGAAACTTTAATGAGAAGAAAATCAACCATTATGATGGTTCAGTGATGATTTAATATTTCACTCATTTTATTAGGAGAGAAGTTGTTTTTTTCCTCTCTTTTTTTTTTCCTTATTTCCTCTTTATTCTTCCTGAAGGTCATGCTCAGGGCATGGGAAACAGCCTAAAGGTGGGAATTATCTCAAACTGCCTCTTGAGCAAGTTTACCCCATAATTTACTTTACAACAGGTATTTATGAAGCAGCAGGGAATGGCACCCAGGCTCAAAAATGGGCCAGATTGCCATAGTATCCAACTGTGATTTTTCACAAGCTATGACCCTTCAGGGAAAAAGGAAAAGGACAGAGGGGAAAAAAATTTAAAACTACATTACCATACACAATTAAAGATACCAGTTGCCAACAGGTTGTCTGGGCTGAATCTGACCTTTCATATGAAATCTCAATTACATTGAGAGTACATTCTTTTCTTTTTCTTGGGGGAGGGGGAAAGATAAAATTGCAAGCAGGGCTCCAAAACTTACTGCACCACAAGACTGTTTTGAAACTTAAGTCCTCTACACCAGTAACTGCCTACTGTACCCAGAGTCCCAGATGCCTTGTGGGCTTGCTTTAAATTAAATCCAGGCATTGCTTTTCATTCTCGTCTTAAGCCCCTGCTGCAAATTGACAAACAATGCCCTTTGCCAACAGCTGCTAACAATGCTGCTAATGAACATTCATCAGGAAGGAATAAACAGAGGAAGATGAAAAAGCTGGGGGGTTTTCCCTGGGGCTACAGTTGTCTCTATAGGCATTATTAGAGTGCATCATTTTAACTCAAACTCAGCAGCTATCCTTTGCAAGAGCAAACTGGACCAAGGGTGCAGCTGTGCTGAGAAATCCTGTGGGCACTCAGTAGCCTTAATCTCTTCCCTTGTTCCAGGTAACCCCAGGGACAATGCCATGTGGGTGTTCTTGCAGAGACTTCAGGTGGCTGCCAAGGGATTTTGCTGGGTCCCAGCCAAATTCAGTGGTGGTTTAATTCTGAACCAGAAAGGCCAGCGTGGCTTTAGTGTGGTGTAGCTGATCCCCTGTAAGGCCATGTCTTCAGCTGGTTTGGGGTCTGAAAGAAGAAGGGTGAGAGGGGCTGAGGACCAGGATGAATGGTGGGGCAGTGCAAAGTAAGAGTAAAACTGCCCGGTGCAGGTGGGTTAGTATAGCACTAGGCATGATGGAAATACAGTTGATGTGCCAATGTGAGTAGAAGGTCTCCTGATTTTTTTTTAAAAGATGAGAAAACCAAGGTGTTCTATGAACTAGGGTCAAGCTTTCAAAAAAATCCCTAGTACCTGAGTTTCTATTTTGGACACCAGTAACCGAAGCACCATAAAGGTAAGTGTGGCTGTGTTGATCAAACTGAATGTCTCTTAGGCTAGTGTTTCCTCTTTCATTGTGACCAAAAGCAGATGTCCCAGACAGATTGTAAGACCAGGGCAGGCATAAATGCCCCTGAGCAGCCTCGAGGCCAGGCTGACATGAATTCCCCCCAGGAATTCACCTCGGGAACCACCAGCACCCTCAGGAGCCAGCTCTGGACCTGCCCACTTTGTAGGGAAGGCACAGGGCTGATGTGCAGCGAAGAGGATGGTCCTGGGTCTTTTCCAGCAGAAATCGCTGTGTTATCCATTGGGATTTGATCAAAGCATTCCTTGCATTGAATTTAAAGGCAACCTACAAAGCCTGAAAGCTTGTTGACGTAGCTGAAGACTGCTGTGGGATTTAGGCCATTAGGTCCATATTAGATCTGGTGAAACCAGTCTAGACAAACCCTGTGGACGTCCTAGAGGAACAGCAATGGAAGGGCAGTGGTCTCAAAAGGACTGGTCCCTTGTATTTCAAGCACCACATCACAAAGTCTCATTCCAGATGTATCAGCCTCTGGCTTTCTAGCACCCAGTCTGTGCTGCTTCATGTGTCCTTCAAAGGGTCTTAATTCATCTGGCATGGGCAGGTGTTGCACAACTCAAAGATCACAATGTGAGGGAAGACACAACCAGCTAATTCTTATCAGTCTTGTGATACCGAAAAATACTTCCAGAGGGCACATGGCAGATGATATCTCTTAGAAGATACTATCAGTTGGGAGGTCCTTTGTTCAGAAGCTCTGAGGGGGATTGTCCCAAAGCCTGAAGAGCTGAAAAGAGCCCCTGGATGAAACCCAGCTACTTCCAGCTGGCATAGTGTCTCCTGCTACACCAGATAGAGCTATTTTTTGTTATGGTCTGTTCAACACTAGAGGGGAACTATGCTTTACCGGGACACCCAGTAAGTTTACCAGTACACCCGAGAGACTTGCCTGGGATGTCTCCTCCCACGGTTCCTGGCAGTTCCATCCTGGTGAAATCGATCTGCTACTCTTTTCTCAGGAGAGGAGGATTTCTCTCTATGTGCCATTTTTCCCATTCCTCTGGCAATATCTACCAAGCCACAGACTTTAAATTCTGGCTGGATTTTTGTTCTCATTTCCAGGGCAAAAAGATTTACAGGGAGAACTGAAGAACTGGTAATATCCCATCTTGGATGATAATGATTTGAAGGGACATTTCTCTTGTGCCGTCTCCAGCAGCTATGTAACTATGAGCCCTTGGGGTAATGTAGGTCAGAGACTTTTTGCACATTTTAATTTGCATTCCAAAATTTATATAAAAATCCGCTTATTGAAGACGATTTTGCATTCCCTTTCCATGGATGAATTTGTTGGCAGGAACATTTGAAGAACAGCTACTAGGAAGTCTTGTCTGCAATGATATTTCTGAATTTTCAATGTATTCCACCTAATTACGTTACAACCCCCTCACTAGAAAATGGACTTGTGTCCCCCTTGTGTCAGGGTGACTAACTTTCCTTACCGTGTAACCCATAAACTAAAATACTGAATGACTAAGAGCCATACGACTCATGCCATAGAACTTAGGGAATATCTGAGCCTGGAAAGCCTCAGTCATATGTCACAGCCTTGGTCTGGAAACTGTCTACACCTGACCTGCACACAAGCCTATCCTTACCAGCCAGATGCATTTTCAAGACTATAAGTTAGGTTATAGGCTGCAACATCATCACACAAGCAACAACAGAGGCTCCGAAAGATGGTCAGGATCATGCGGAGGTATTGCACAGGGTCACCAGGTAGAAGGTGCACCTGGGTCGGGGCAACCCCCTGCATCAGTACAGGCTGCAGGATGAAGGGATTGACAGCCCTGCAGAGAAGGACATGAGGGTAATGGTGGATGAAAAGCTGGGCATGACCTGGCAATGTGCACTTGCAGCCTAGAAAGCCAACTGTACCCTGGGCTGCATCAAAAGAAGTGTGACCAGCAGGTCAAGGGAGGGGATTCTGCCCCTCTGCTCCATTCTGGCGAGACCCCACCTGCAGTACTGTGTCCAGCTCTGGGGTCCTCAGCACAGGAAAGACATGGACCTCTTGGAGTGGGTGCAGAGGAGGCCATGAAGATGATCAGAGGGCTGGAACACCTCTGCTGTGATGACAGGCTGAGAGAGTTGGGGTTGTTCAGCCTGGAGAAGAGAAAGCTCTGGGGAGACATTATTGCGGCCTTCCAGTATGTAAAGGGGGCCAACAAGAGAGATGGAGAGAGACTTCTTACTAGGACCTGTAGTGACAGGACAAGGGGTAACGCTTTTGAACAGAAAGAGGGTAGATTGAGACTAGATACAAGGAAGAAACTTTTTAAAATGAGGGTGGTGAGAAACTGGCACAGGTTGCCCACAGAGGTGGTCGATGCCCCATCCCTGGAAACATTCAAGGTCAGGTTGGACGGGGCTCTGAGCAACCTGATCAAATTGAAGATGTCCCTGCTCATGGCAGGGGGATGGACTAGGTGACCTTTAAAGGTCCCTTCCAACCCAAACTATGCTATGATTCTACAAGGTCTCCCCCGCTGTTCCCTGTGCCAGCACTAAAACCACAAGCAGACTAGACTGGGAGCTGACTCTCTGGAGTTACGCTCAGCCAGATGAGCAGAACAAGCCTGGACCTGGGGGTGAATATATCGTTTGCTGCATGAACAATGAGACTGTGGGCAGAAATGGCTTGGAGAGCGTGCATCAGGAGAAATGCTATTTGTAAGCCAAAGATTTTGATAGCTAAACTGCTTTCCTGCAAGCTACAGACTTCACTTTGATATCTGCCACCCTTATAACTGCTGTTCCTCCACTCAGGTGCTTTGCCCATCAATTCTGCGATTTGGGGCAGAGTAGCTCCATCTCTAAACTTGTACAGGGTCTTGCTCTAGTGAGATTTGTTGGCTGGCCCTGAGGCCAATACATTTAATTCATACAATTCTCAATGAAATAAACCTCGAGAAAGAGAAGTCAGCTTAGTATGGCATGGGTAGCAGAAATAGGCAGCATTTCTTGGATGGCAGAAATCTCTAGCAATGACTATTTGATGGGCTGTCTTTTACGGTGTGTTTATTTTATTTTTAACCAGAAAAATATTTGTAATCTCCTAAACAGGCTTATTTCCACTGCTGTGTGGTAGTTACCAACCAGATGAGTTCATTCATGTTATTCTACAGTAGCTCCTAGATGCTCTAACCCAAGTCAAAGCTCTCCCAGGTGCTAGGTACAAGAGTCCAGACCTCAAAGAACTTTCAGGTCCACCCAAAGGAGACAAATGAAGAGGCACCAAGGCAATAAGGAGCAAGGCGGCTTGACAGCGGTCATTCAGCACAGTTAGCAGTGAAGATGGGGAAAGTCTTCTGAAAGCCTGGCCCGTTTCACTCTGGAGCAATCAGATAGCTGACGTTAACGCCATGACGCTGAGAACCAAGCTGTCAAGACATTCCCAACACCCAAAAATATCACCTCTCCAGAGACTGGGACGAAGAAGCAAGCCATCCGTCATGTCAGCACGTCTAGTCCCGGGCTTCTTCTGGCGCTGGGGAGCACAGTAAGGGTGGAAAGTTTCGCAGCTCTGGCCACAGCATGGGGGGGGGGGGGGGCACATCTGGATGCACTCGGGGCTGGTGCGGTGGCAGCTGTTCTAGGCGCAGCTGTCAAACCGAGTAGGTCACCCCTTATCTGGAACCAATTTCTGAGAGATTTTTATGCATAAATTTGAGACCAAAGTCTGCTTGGCACCTTCTCTTCTGGTTTCCCCTTACAGCTGGGCTTCTATTCCATATACAGGCTTGTCCTCGGGAGGCTTAAAAATAGATGCAGAGGCTGCCGTGCTGTAAAAAGAGCCAAGCTGCTCTTCCAAGGGCCTTGCTGAAGGGAGGGAAGGGAAATCTGCTCTCCTTGGAGCAGGAAAGGGCGTGAATGGGAGAAGTCACTGCAGGAAACCGGTAGGCACAGACTCTGAGTTGTGCTTACCCATGTAAACCCCCTGCGAGCTCGAGCGCTGCTGGCGTTTCCTTGGTGTAACAGCTGGGAGAGAGGCACCCAAAAGCAGAGGTATGGCCAGGCAGATTATGGCCCAGATGCAAAAGAGCATCTTAGTTTGTGCATCAGGACTTGGGTGGGCTGTGGGGGTTTATGTCAAAATGTCTGATTTATAAGATCTCTCAATGCAACTACTGAGGTTTCTCGCACAGAGACCCCTTAGCACCAAAACTTAGGTCATTTCACACAGCTTTAGACATCTACAGGGCGGATGGCTCTATGTGAACTTGTTCCCTGGGCTCCTCCTCCAGCCAGCAGAAGGGACATGCACCCCAATGTGGTTTTGAAGAGCCCAGTCACCATCACATGAAGCTCATCAGATCCATAGCATCAGCAAGCCCTGAGCATCATTTTAGTAGCAGGAGCAGCTCTCTAGGTCGTACTTGTACCCAAGTATCATTTTAGGAGCAAGATCAGGTCTCTGGGTGATTCTTGCACCTCTGGAGAGGTTCTTCTTCCATCCTAGGAGAAGAAAAGTTCATTGCATAGCAGGATGGGCCAGGTAAAGAGGGGAAGGTCCTCTAGAGGGGCTGGGCTGGGTTTAATGTGTTCCTGATAGCTTGCCACTGCAAAGCAGAGCCCAGCGATAAGAGAGAACAATACACTGGAGCTGCAGCAATAAAAGGTTATGAGCTCTGCCTTCCCACCTGGCTAGAAGAGCTCATTTGATGCTAATCCATATATTTCTCATAATCCATTATTTGAAAACCTGCTACTCACTCATGGTGCATAGTTTTGTTTAAGATGCTGTGGTGTGTGGAAAGCAGAGGTGTCCCCCAGCTCCCATCTTCTGTTTCATCACTTGGTGGGATGCATAGACCAGGGAAGTGCTGGATTTGGTCCACTGGAGGACAAAGCATCACATGCCAACCCAAGGGCTTGGTTTGGGAATGTGTTGGGTGAGTTGCAGAAGAGGGATGGAGCTGGACAGAGCTGGCGAAGGGAGTGGGGATTTGTTTCCTGAATATTTCAATAACTTCCCCAATGCCTGGAGGGACCTGCCTGTTTGTTCTCTTTTATACACCCACCCGTATGCAGACATGGTGCTCGCAGTGGTCCCTCCTTCCACTTAAATTAAAACTCATTCGGATTCAGTGGTTACTGTTGAGCTACAGATGAATATATTATACAGAGATATATAATATCTGATATATAATATATAATGTGTATAATACATATCCATATATTACTTATATATGTGTGTGTGTGTATACATAGGTAACTCCTGTTTCCCTAGCTGGTGACTGGACTAAGAACATTTAACTCTGTAGGGAACATGTTCGAGGACTTTCACACACTTTAAAACTTCATTGCCTGCAGACCGTGCCACTTTTCACGTTTCTTGCCCTCATGGTTGCGAAGGTACCTTGAAAATGTGAGCTGCTGATCGTAAGCAGAGGGTGCAACAGCCCAGAAACAGGATTTTAAGAGGTGTGAACGGACCCGCTCTGCTCCTTAGCACGGGAACCCAGTGAAGGCTGTTCACAGGTTGCTCGTACCCACTTTGTTACTGGTAGCTTGAGCAGAAAAGTCCAACTCATGTGCTTCCCATGAGATCTCAGGTTCTCTCCCACACCTTTTCAAGGGCCAAAATACACACCTTTTCACATCTCCACAATATTCACACGGCATTTCCAATTAAAACCAAGAGCCTGCAGCACATTCCAAAATTATGTGTGAAATATGCTGACTTTAATATCACACCAGCTAATATAGGGGCTGCTGGGCTGATTGCTACCATTCATAATTTACCCACGGCGGGTGCAGAATTGAATTTCCCCTTGAGCATCCCCGAGGACCTCAGTGAGGACATTAGCTCCCACGTTTGAGAGAGAAATCAGAGCCTCACTAGCAATGAATATTGTATGTGTGTCAGCGTGTGTGCGTGCATTACCTTGTCTGGAGGGAATCAGAAAGGCAGTAGTGTCAAAGACTCCCAGCAAACTCAACTGTGGATGCTGAAACAAGTCATGAAGCCATTGTAATTCATTAATGCAGCAATAAAGTGGCCCAATGGAGGACAGTGGAGGCTTCCTTCTCCCAAGAGCATCATTATTTTCATTTTTTCTTCAGGTAAATATACCTGAGTAGTGCCAAGGTTAAGTCCAGGCTGCTCCTGTCCTTGTTTTCATCTCACAAGAGTCACTTTATACGTCCTGAGGTTGCGGAGACCTGCGCGGCTCAGAGGGGAGGTTTTTCCCATCAGCATCCCAGACTTCACCTCTGCAGGCAAAGCACAAATCGGCGTCACAGCAAATGCCAACAGCGGCAGGACCCCGCTCCCACCCCGACCCCACCAGACCCCAGGAGCCCGCAGTAGCTCTCCCGCTCTCATCAGCTTGACAAGGTTAACAAGGCAGCATTGACCTTGTCGTCTTCACTGCGTAATTAATTTGCTGTTTCACTTTACCTGCAGCCAGGCTGCTGTATTTGGGGAGAGTCTGGCTCTTCCTCTGCTGCTTTTGCAAAGCATGGAGTGGGGAGAGGGATGTGGGGTGCTGGGTGGGGGTCATTTTATTACAGGGCTCCTATCAAAGCTGCTGGAGGAGCTCAAGGAAAGATTCCCCAACGTTCTATATGGCTCTGCTGAATTTTGGAACACCCCCGCCATCACACAGGCCAAGGCAAATGCCCCAGGGCCATTGATATGATGATGATTATTATTATTCTGAGTTAGTGAACGGGATGGAAATGATTAACAGGTTTTAAAAATTCTCAGGATCCCTCTTTTATTATTATTATATAAAGGGGGGGTAACAGAATGGAAACCCACCACGTTTCAGATGACACGGCTTGACCTCAGGGGTTTGATTCGCGCCGAACAGCTGGAGAGCAACATGTGGCAAGGCAGCCTGGTGCGGACGGCAGGGCAATGCCTCACCTCCAAGCTTAATACGCGGATCAAAAATGTGTGTTCCCAGCTAGTATATTTAACTAGAATTTTGACAACATGAGTTCAAGTCCCAGCTCTGACAGTTCCTGGATAAATTGTTTCATGTCCCTGCACTGTGTTTTCCCACAGGGGCAACAAGGCAAGTCGAACAAATAATGAATTTTCCAGTTCACCAGCAATTCTAAAAAACCCACTCTTTAAAATTAATTCTACCAGAAATGAAATGTTTTCTTTCAATCTCAAGACAGGGTTTTTTTAGCGTTCTTAAAATAACTTGGAGGAAATTTCAAAACAGGGACTTACTTCACATCAGGACATCAAAATGTTTTGTTCCCAAAAAGGTCTAAACAAAGTAATTCCACATTTTCAAATGGGCCTCTTTTTCTTTTCTTGTTTTATTTTTAAGCTTTTTTTCCCAAAAGAGCAGTCTGGTGACACCAAACTCTGTTCAGAGAAAGTCTGTGTTTTACCAAATTTTAATTTGCTACCAAAAAAAAAAGAAAAGAAAAATCCAAGCAAATCCCAGTGTTTTGCCTGGCACTGGCTGAGACCTTCCCTCCAGGAGGTCTGGGGGGATTCATCATTCGTGAGCCTGAGCTGCTCCAAGGCCCACGTCAAAGGAGCCATAAACGAGTTCAGAGAGAAGGAGGCTCTTTTGCAAGCTGCCATCTACTCTTTGACCCCTCCACTGAGGATATCCATGTGCTCCCGCTGTGTTTCCAGTGGGAAAATTTTGAGAGTCCCTCTCCTCCTCTTCCTTACTGTGTCCCAGACCTTTTCCCACCCTTCACCTCCCATTTTCTCCTCCTGTTCTGGGGCTTGTCTGAAACTTCTTTGTGCATCTCCCACCCTCTCACCTGCCTCCTTGTTCTTACACCCTTCCTTCGACTCAGGTGCTGCCAGGAAGACCAAACCAGTAACCCAAGCAGACGGCATTTGTTTGGGCTCAGCACTACAGCCCGATCCACTGGGGAGGTGGTACCTCCATGGGGTACCATGCACAGGAGCATGGGGATGGCCGGATCGTGCTGGTGAAGTACTTTTCCAGCATGGTCAAGCCAGCAAGGATGTTTTATCAACTGTAGTGATGGATTCTGTACCTGCCACAAGTGGTAACTTCCTGTATATTTGGGGTCAAGTGAACTTTGCTTTGGGAAGTATTTAAGAGCTGGGGTACAGCCAGGGTGAGCTGTCTACCTGTCAGACCCTGACAGCTGCCGGTGATGAGCAGCTTAGAGGCTGCTGAGCTGGATTTCGGCAGAACACAAGGTAACAGAGATTCCTGGCATTGCACCACGACAGCCAAGAAGTCGTGATCACTCAGGGTATGAAATGTTTTAGTGCAGACTTGACAGACAGAACGCCAACCTGGATGGTAAAACACTGCAGGCACAGGGGAGTCGGCAGTGGGGATGGCTGTTTGCCCGCTCCAGACCACGTCCCTGCCGAAGAGGGGACCATGACAAATGTGCAAAACAAAGCAAGTGGCCTGTGAAGGCTGCTGAGGATCTTGGAGTTACCCTGCCTGGCATGACGACATGTCTGCTCCATCCCCTGGATGAAGCAATGCAGAGAAGCAACGAGGCAGAGGGAAGAAGCCACCAGTGACAACCGGTGGAGTTGCAGTCTCAGGAAAGGTGGAGAACTGGCAGAAACATCTTCAGCACATCACCAAAGATGTAGTTCTTGTGGAATCACATGGCTCCAGGAGCTGGGGCTTGAAACATTGCTGCCAAGAGGGTGGGTGGTTTGCACTTTGCTCTGCAGGGCCTGGCCCTCTGCTCGCCGTGTTCTTCTGGCATCTGGTCACCCATCCTGGTTCCCTCAAGCTGACCCAGAGCTGTTCTCTTTGGGCTACAGATGTTGTGAGAGGGTCTGTCTGGAAATCAGTTGCTTTAAAAAGAGGAAAAGGGGAAAGGGGGAAGGGGAAGGAGAAAGGTAAGGGGAAAGGGAAAGGTAAGGGGAAAGGGGGAAGGGGAAGGAGAAAGGTAAGGGGAAAGGGAAGGGGAGAAAGAAAAGAAATAGGGGCTTTTTGGAAATGAAAACACACAGAAATTGATCTGTTCTTATTAGACCATGGAGCAGCTAACGAGAACCAGACATCCCACCATTTGAATTATTTCAGACTGGGGATGGGAGCGCTGTGCCAGGCTGTGTTCCTGCCCCAGGTGAGCATCCCAGATGGGCTCTCCTCTCCCTCCTTCTGCTGTCTCCTGTTGTTTCTGCATCTCATGTTGCAGATCTCCCCCTCCCAAGCAAAGCTCAGACATCAGGAGAGCCACAGGCCACCTCCCATTCCCTCTTGACCCAGTGGGAAGCACCACAAGGTCTTGCCAGGGCTGCAGCCGCAGTCTGCCGCAGCAGGGTCTGTCTTGGGTGGTATCTGCCCCTTTTTATCTTCTTCCAGCAAATATTTTGCTCCTCTTAACAGTAGCCGTTTACTACCAAGGATCAAAACCCTTTCTTCCACCAGCCCCGCAGCGGTTTCCCTCCCCACTGGTCCTCTTCTAGGAGCCTGGTGACCTGTGTGTATGGCTTTCACATTGATCAAAGCAATGAGTATATATTTTCTTTACTTCTTTAGGGAGTTTTATTGTTACTGTAAAACACGCCAGGGTTCGGGGCCCCCCCAGCCCTCCTTTCGGAGGTCCAAGTGCCAGCGGTGCTGGCAGGCCATCAGCAGGATCACGGACCTCATAAAGGCGCACAGCGCAGATCTTCATTCATGCGTTAACTTGGCATAACATTTATGTAAACCCAGACCCGACTTCCATTACCCCAAATCCCCAGCCAGAGCAACTGGACTCCTATCGTGGCAATTAGTCTTTTGTCCAAGTTGGCAACTCTCTTCTTGTCAAGGTTTGGATGATTTACTGTGCTGGAATGGTCTGGTGAGGAGGTGGAGGGAAGCTCTCAACTGTTTAACTCTGTCGGCAATAAACCTCCCCTCTCCTTGTCCATCCTCATTCCCTCCGTTGCCTTGTTCTCACTCTTTTGCTGCCGATACAGACCAGGCTTTTCCCTTGGCACTGAGTTCACCGGCTGGTTTTGGTAGGAAGGTGGGAAGCAAGCAAGATTTGCAAGAAGTCCACAGTGAGGCCGTTCCCTCCTGCTCCACCAGGCTCATGGGACGGGGACAGAAGGACACACTGTCCTGGAGTTGAAGAGCAGATGGTGGGTTCAAAGCAGCCACTGAAACAACTTCTTGTGTCCCACTGCTGCCATTTCTCGCCCTGGCTCTGGCTTTCAGATATTTTCCTGCTCACCCAAGCAACCCAGTGCTGACCTATCCCCCCATTGCCATCTCAGTCCACAATATCCATTTTTTTTCCATCTTGCCTGAGAGTCTCCACACTGTGTTTGCACGTGGGACAAGCAGCCATGTGGGTGCTGCCAGAGGGACACAAAATGGTCAAATGGCAGCAAAAATCCAATACATCCAGTTTTCAGGAAGCTTCAAAACCCACCTAAACGTCAGTGCTTTTAATGACCATTTTGCAGAAGGAGACCTTCCCAGACGTCAGGCCCCGTGCCATCCTCTTCCTTACATCCAAGACACTTTCCAGGCCAACTTTCCCTTGTCATAGACTTGTCATGACTCAGAAATAAACCTCACCCCAGGCTAAAACAGACAATGGCCATGTCTGGAAAATTTTCAAGACTCTTTCACCCTCCCACTCCAGCGTCTGGGACTCTCTGCCAGCCCTACCTCCCTGCGGAAGAAGGGTGCTGAGATGGCCACCATCTACCTTCTACGTCTTTAAAACCCATCCTGAAGGTTTTTCCAGGTTTTTCCCACTCCCTTTCCAGGCATCCCCTTCCCCCAGGTCCATCTGCCTGCGATTTCAAGAGGCTGAGCTCTTTCTCCACGCTTACATATCCACACAGGAAAAATCACTGTATGTCTCAGCTGTATGAACTTCCCCTTACCACCAAAGTGTTATAGCATCATTCCATCATTGCTGGGTCCTCAGATATTATCCCAACAAATATAGTCGGTCACAGCTTTGGCGAATGGGAGGGCAACAGAGAAAGTCAAAATATTTTAACAAAAAATTGAAACCTTCAAACATTTCCTTTTGTTTCAGAATTTGCCTGCAAGCAATTTTTAAAGGTTTTTTTAAAGTTTTGCTTTTAACTTTAGCATTTTGAGTCTATCCCTTTTAAAGCTTATAATTGTTTAAGTAAGTTAAGTTTAATCAAGTTTAAGGTTTAGCTATGGTTTTATTAAGCAGGATTTTTAAAATATTTTTTATTTTTCCAGTCAATCTGAAATGCAGGGCAGAGGTATTTGAGAGGGTTTTTTCATTCCTTTTTTCACTTCACTGAGAAAAACGTTCCGTTTACAATTTGGCCAATCTGAAGTGAGGTTTAAAGTTCATATTCTTTGTTTCATCAAGAAAAAAATATCTCAGCTGTAGTTGGAAAGTCCTATCAAGTGCCATACAAAAAGCAGCAACTGCATGCGCAAAAGAGGCATTTGGTCTGACTTGGTTATCCTCATTTTTCAGATGGAAAAATAGATGAAAGAAAATTATTAGTGGCTGTAATAATAATAATAATAATAATAATAATAATAATAATAAATAGCAGCATGTTTGATAGGGAGAATCCTCAATGCTTTGGCTAAAATAAGAATAGCCGCAGACAGTTCTTATTTGGTTGTGTGTTTTCATTTTGAGTTTCGTTGTTTCTACCACAGAAGACAAGGAGAAAAAATAAGGGTGACGTAAAACCAGCAAATGTGACCTTTTCTAATTCTGTTTTAAACCCGAACAGTTTGGTTTTGCTATCAGGAGCCTCCCAAATTCCTATGAGAACTTCTGAGTCAAATGAGCATTTTTAAATTCTTTTTTTTCACACATTTTCAGGGAAAGCATGTGCTTTTTCACCTGTTCCAGTGTTTGCTTCTACTCTCTCAGTGTGCCTGAGTATGCTCCCTGTTTGTGACAGCATGTTCCTCCCAGCAGAGCTGGCTTCGGGGATCAAAAATGCTGCTTGGTTTAGAGATGATCCATCTGCCCGTGTTGGAAAAGCAGGAGGAAGGGATCTGCTGCAACGTGGGGTCCCAGCATCCAGCCCATCCCTTCCACCACATCGTATATTCCCCTTTAGGAACTGATAGGTTCAAACCATCTTGGTTTGTTTCATCCCTTTTCGCCCTGTTTTGAGGCCTCAGAGGTGGCAGGCTTGGTTGAAGGATCCATATGCCTACTGTCAGCCATGCTCCAGGCAATCTTTTCCAGGTAAGCTAAAAACCACATCTCACCCTGCACAAATTATTGACATTTCAACCACAGCATCTGGATACTCCATTATCTCGAGGTGATGAAGAAGCTGATATATCTGTTAAGGGGCTTTCCACGATGGGGATGTAGGAGAAGGGAAGACGTGTTCGATAGTCTGATGTTTTTCCATCCTGCAACCCACTAGCAGCTTTTTCTTTGCTTTTATTTCTTCTGCAGCATTCATTGCGCAGCTCACCGTATATAAAAATAAACAGCCGGTTTCAAAAGGCTGTTACTGAAAAGTAGCATTTAATGGTCTGCAGTGCTTCAGCTGGTCTCCTGCACTTTAATAGCAAGCAGACCTCACTGAATTAGGCAGCCTGGCATGTCTCATACACCCGCCAGCACACCAGAAATGGATTTCCTGCTACAGACCCTCTCTAGTCTCTCCTTCTCCTTGGCACGGTGAGATGGGATAGGATTTGGACCCAGGGGCTTGTAATTTCTGCACGGCCCAATGTGATGCCTGCGGCTTCACTTGGGTCCACAGAGCAGGAGCTCAGAAGAGCCCAGAGCTTATTTATCCAAAGGGAATTTTCCCAATGCCGTGATGAAGGCAAGGAGAGAATGGACAATTGCCCTCACCAGTGGAGCTCTGAACTGTCCAAATTCAGGCTTTAGTTCTTCACGAACTTCACTTGAGACGGATGAAACAAACACTTCACACCAGTCCTCCATGGTCTTTCAGTTTGGGTGAAATAAAGACAGTGGGGCTGGTTCCAGTTCAATCAGTCACAGCCACCCGAACCATCTGTGTGGTGGTTTTCAGACTGGACATGTCCGATAGGTTCTGCTTTGCTAGAAGGAGGTGAGCACATAGTTAAATTTTCTTTTATCCAATCTTGTTGCATGCTTGGGACCAGATTTATGGTGAGCATGTCCACGTTTAGCAGAATATCGTTCCTTTGGAGACAGTAATGAGCATCCTGGGGATGCTGAAAAGCAAACTGACAGCTGGAGCTGTTGAGCAGCTAAAAAGCAGATCCTGTTACACTGGGTGAACCCAGCAGGAGCTGAGGGCTGTACGGATCACAGCTGGGCCTCAACCAGCCACCCCTTTGTGGGGGAAAGCCTGAGGCACAGGGGGATGAAGCATCATGGAGGAGGGTCCAACCTCAAGGGAAGGTCAAGACCCGATACGACCTCAACTGATGCTCTAGCTGCAATAAAAGCCTGAATGTATCCACAGCCATTTTCTCTCTGTTTTATCTCTTAGGAGAACGTTTTCTTCTAGCTCTTCTCCTTGGTTGGGATTTACTCCAGTCTGTTTTGTGGTTGTCAGACAGAGTCCTCTGACTCTGCTTCTTGCTGAGCTAAACAAGCCTACGTCTTCTAACCTCTTCCTACAAGGAGTCTCCATTCTCCCAGATACCTCATTATCTCTTCCCTGCATTTGCTCCAGGTCCTTGGCTGACTCCCTCCCCTCCCATTTTGCAGGAAGGCTGAAGTTGCCCAGAATGGACAACATTTGGGGCAGGTCCCCAGTTTGTGCTAGTTCTCCCCATTGCCCAGTTGAGATGGGTGGGGGAGGTAGAAAGGAGGGGATTATCCTTTCAAGGTTTCATTCTTTATGAACCATTTGAGGATTAGTAAAGGTCTCCAACATTACTGCATGCCTTGCTGTGTTCAAGCCACAAGGAAGATGATACCAGCTGTCTCCATTGCCCATAAGATTTGTGTTTTCTGGGACTTCTTAAAAGAGCTGGTGCTGGAGTTGAAGGAAATGTCAGAATGGCAGTTCTCATATGAAAATATGTGTATTTTTAGGTTTTTTACTTGGAAAGAAAATCTTGGAATTTCAAATCCCTGATTACTCAGACAGCTAGGAAAGGAAAAAAAAAAAAAAAGCAGCCTTTATATTATTCTTTCTATTTTATTTTCTTCCGATTGCATAACTTCTAAAAAAGTAATAATTTTGAGGGCCCTGACTCCAGATTGCTCACAGTCCCCAGGGTGACAAAGAAGGGATGGGCGACAGCACGCTACAGTGATGGGACCTCCACCAGACCTGGGCTGGGTGGCATCTTGCCGAACTTCCAGCACTAAAGAGGTAGACTGCAAAGCCACAACCATGACCTTCCTGTCCCTCTAGAGTCGCTAGGCAGCTCCAAGTCCCCGGACAGATCCAGCCCACCACTTTGAGACAATGTCTTCAGCTGCAGTGACTCATCCCAACAGGTGCCAATTGTTCTCTGTTGACTATAGAGGAAGACAATCAATTCAGGCTTTGTTTTCCAGCCTACAGCCATCTACATTGCAAGCAGATGACTCTTCCCACTGTGTTTTCATTGGCAAACAGCAATCATAAATCTCTTGCTTGTTCGGGTTTTTTTCCCCTTTTCCATATCCACCAAATCCTATTTGTCTTTATTTGCTTCAGAAAGAAGTACAACCTTGAGTCTGCTCCAAAGGACAAAAAAAAAGGGGATAAAGAGGCTGCTGCCTCCTCCACCCGCTGCCGAGCCAGCCCCAGGCACTCGATCCAGTTTAAGTGCCCTGGCTTCATGCTTTCCATAAACGTGGGATTATGCTGTTTCCAGCGAAAACCACCAAAAGGTCCCATCGTCAGGAGGTAGGAGAACAGATGAATTTCTTTCACACATGTTGAGAAGAAGGACGAAGAGGGAGAGGGAGGACGGCTTTGAGAGAGCTGGGGCTTTCCTAATTTGGGAGGCTGTAATTCTCCACTCCTCCTGGGATGGCAGTCTTTGATGAGGTCTGGACACAAATTGATGGCAAACCACAAGTGAAAAAGGAGGAGAGGGGGAAAGACCAAAGAGAGGGGGAAAGCAAAGGGAAGGTATAGCCTGGCCACACAAAATTTGGAGAAATGCTTCTGTTGTCATCAATCAACTGGACCTGTGATTTGAGGGTGTCTCTACTCCGGCAGCCCAGTACACATCCCAGCTCAACCCTCAGACCAGGCTGACCCTCTGTCCACACTCTTGGTCTTCAGGCCACTGCTAAAATGTTGCCTGAGCCTGAAAACCCCAGCAATCTGGCCATGGGGAGCTGAAACATGGAGAACTTCAGTCTCTTCCCCACAGACTGGGTGGACATGGTTGAGATGAGGACAAGCCTGGTTCATCCTACCCCAGGCACAGCACGGACCCTTTGTACTACAGCTGTAGCCTGGAGTGTGGACAGAAAGCCCATGGCCCTTGAGTGGGCAGACATTGCTGAAGAGAAGGAGAGGAGATGCCATGACGACCACAGTGAGACAGGCGTGGCTGAGACCTCTCTGTGCCTTCAGACCTTGTGGGCATAATGGAAAGAGAGCACAAGTCACCTCTCCTTCTTGTGGTATTGATTCAGTTCAAAGCATACGACCTTCATTCATTGATATCCATGTTTTCTTTACACAATTCTTTCACGGCATGGCACGTAGGCAGCACCATCCAGGCCTGAGGAACCATTGGCTCTCATCTCCTGCCTCTGATCCAGAAAGAGGGTAGAGAAGTGACAAAGGGCATGTTAAACCCTGAATCACTAGTCCCCTTGTATAACTTGTTTTGCAATCATTTAGCATTATGTTTGCAATGCAACAGGGAAAGTCCTTGCTCTGCCCAGAAATGCTTAGCCCCACTCAGGGTCCTGTCCTGAGATTCTGCTTTGTCCTGTGGCTACAAGTACACACAAGGGTGCAAACATGCCAACCTGGATCACAGTCACATTTGCTATAGTATCCTAGAGTCATAGTCTGAGAGGAAAAGAAATTTTCAGTTCGTGTTCTCCAGAATTGTTGATGGGATTCACTCGACCACAAATAAACATCTCAGCTGGATCCCATCAGCTCCCAAAGACTGAACACAAAATGACTCCTCCAGGACTGTGAGGCAGGACAAGACACTTTGATGTCTTGATCCTGCACCAGCTGAATGCTGCAAATGTTGCAAGGAGGCAATATGGTCCCCACTCCTGATGCTGACCCCCCTTCCCTGGAAGCCAAGGGAGCAGACAGTCTGTCTGTGCCCAGTACTTCAGGCGAAAGACAAGGTTTGGGCAATGCTGTTCAATCCTGGCTCCTCTGGCTCAGCAAAGCAGCAGCAGCCACAGCCGCCCTTTACTGGGATTATTTTACCACCTCACAGTCTGGATGATGGTGCACATGGCCTGAAACCAATGCCAGACATCTAAGCGCACAGGTAGGGGTGTGTGAGATGTCAGAGTGAGCAGATGCCCACAGAAAGAGGGATGAGCGCCTGCGTAGTCACAGTAAAAATGGGCTGGTTGCTAAAAGCACACTGCATGGAGAACAGCTCGCTGCCAGCCCCACAGACCTGGGAACCAAGGGGGCAGTGAAGGGACAGAGCACGGAGGAGAGCACAGAGCCTTGGTGGGTTTTCCTAGTGCTGATCACAGTTTCTGAGCTCCGCATTACTTTGAATTCAGCCTTAAATCTTGAGCAAGTAATTCAGCATTGAGAGGGATTACAATGGGCTCTATTTGCATTGCAAAACTGCTAAAGCTTTCTCTGCAGCGTCAGTCGATTTGAGCTGCTCTGCAGTCGAGCTTTGAATCCAGGCGGCATCAGAGCTGTGAGACACTGACTTTGCCTGGGACAGCAGGTTGCTGCAGCCAGGGTGGATGAGCAGAAACATTAAGCGCCAGATCTTGAGGGCACAGATGCAGCTGGTTGCTTGCTGAAGGTCCTCCAGAGTTGGTGCCAAGGTAGAGCTGGCAGCATCGTTGTATCTGTTTGTAAGGTGCCACTGGGAGCAGAGGGAAGATATAAAACCCATAAAACCTAATACCGATGTGGAGAAAAAAAGCCATGGTTGTGCCACTGTGCTACTCCAGTCCCCACTCAGAGTATTGCCTGAGAGGAAGAGATTTTAATTTTATGGTGGCAGTGACCATTTTTCTGCAGTGTGTGCAGCTCCTAGCACCATAGATGCCTGACTCCTCAATGAGCCCCTGGTAACATCAGCATCTTCAGCATTATTGTTTGTATTGTTACCATAGCATCAATAACTGTAAAAATTAATTTTAAGTGCCCAGTAGTTATCACCTCAAGTAGTTCTGATCTGGACCTTTCCAGCAGAAAACCTGGTTAAGGTGCACTTCTGCCTCCTTGCCCTATCAGGGACTTGTACAGGACCCGAAGGCTTTGGTAGAAACAGTCTCTCCTACCCTGAACTTGCAGAGTTAAGCCATCCACAGCGTAAAAGATGCCTGCTCTCACCCCTGTGCCAACCTCACAGGTTTGCAGTGCTGAGCAAACCATGGACTTCACCAGCAGTGCTGGAGAGCAGCTGGACGTGCAGGCTGTTCTTGTCCCAGGAGCTGCAGGAGAAGCTGGGACAGCCACCGCGCAGTGCCAGGGGACCCTGTTCAACACGCCTGGTAGTCGGTACAACTATACAGTGTTCTTCCTGATGGACAAGGAGGCCTGACACTGCTCCAAGGCAGGGACAGAGAAGCCAAGTGCCAGGGAGCCAAGCAGCCTGGGGGTCTCCCTGGAGTCAGCCCGAAGGCCAAAGCAGAGACCAAGTTGCACTCAAAGGTAAAAGAACATTTCACGGCACTGAGCCTGCTCTGCTGCAAAGCATGTTTAAAGCATTGGTTATTTGAGGAGGCTGGGATGTGAATGGGAAAAGCAGACCGGGCAAAAAAAGCTCATTTTCCTTCTGGAAGTTGATGCATGGCGGAGATGAAGACACAGCAGTTTCACGCCCCATTGCTTGGGTGTCTCCATCCTCACTCGGTGCTGAGGAGAGCCCAGAAGGCGCGATGCACGGATCACCACAAATCATCCCCCAAGTGCATCGTGTTTGGCTTGTCTGGGATGAAGACAGACTGCAGCAACACGGACGAGGCTGGCAGCTGTCCTGGCAGTGATGGCACCATGCTATCCATGGGGAAGACTGACAGAAAGCTCAGACTATCAGTCCAGGAGCTCCAGAGCCAACGGAGCAGCCTTTATACTCATCACAACCCTCTCTATGCTTGCCTCTACCAGGGAGGACATTCCAGGACCAGCAAATGCCATTCTGTGTCTGGGAGTGTTTTAAGCGGTTAGACCTCAAGTTAAGACTGAAACGAGTTGTTTCACTCGAGGCCAGGGCTATCTCCACCTTCCCGTCTGAAGATTAATGGACTCTGGGGCCAGGAGGCCACAGTGGTCTTCTCTACAGATCATCCCATTAGGTCAGCTCTCCTGGCCTCCAGGCACCCGGCACGTTCCCGTCCTGTCAGCAGGTAATGAGCAAAACCGACTGCAGGCCCCATCTGCAGGGATTAAACCAACAAACACTACTGCAAGCGGCTTCGCAAAGCATTTTTACGGCAGCGCCTTGACCTGGCTCCCACCCCGTGTCCCCCTCGCCCTGCACCACCTCCCTCCCTTCAAACCGCTTCATTGCAAGCCACCCTTTTGGGTGGAAACCCCTCTCTTCTGAGCAAACAAGACCAGGCAATGAATACAAAATTGTTATGCTTGAAGAGAAAAATCACTTCAGCTGTTTTGCTAGGGGTTTTTTTGAATGTGCCAGTGAGCCTGCTGGAGGTTAAGGGAGTTCAGCCCCTCTGTGGGGTGGCAGCTTTCCAGTCCTCGTCTCACTGCCCTCCGGCTCACGGGGCTGAGCCCAGGCGGTGTGAAACACAACGGGGTGTTGTCAGGGCATCCCCGAAGGAGCTCACACACTTCATAACTCCAGCCTTAAATTATACACAACATCAAGTTGGAGGCCGAGGAAATAATAGGAAAACAAGCATCATTAAAGTGTTCAAGCAGCAGAACATTTTGCAATTAACTTTTGCATGCACCCATGCACGGGCAGGCATAGGCATGCAGGCAAGACCTGTCCCCTCGTCTCCTGCCACCCGCTCCTCCCCAGCAAGGGCCATCTCTCTCGTGCCTTCAGCACCGTGACACGGTCGGTGCCCCACTGGGACTTCCCACTGATGTGTGGGGTATGGGAGGCTGCGGTGAGGCTGGGCAGACTGGGTTTGGACCATGCCAGCTCAGAGTGCCTGCTCAAACCCCTGCGTCTTCCTCAGATGAAGTCTAGGACGTTCAGGTCTCCTCATCCCCTGCCTCCCTAGATCCCAGGCACCATCCCAAAACGTGACGCAGCGGAGGGGAGCTCCTATGCCAAAGCAGGCAGCGCCCATCTGCCCCCTTCCAGACCAATGGAAAGGTATTTGAGGATTTGGGCACACACAGCCCCAATCTCACCAGCAAATGTCTCTGAACACCTGAAGCATCTCCTTGACACAGCCTGTTTGTGCTGAACAGCTCCAAAAAGGTGTCAGAGAATTAATCCTCAGGTCACTCTAGATGATGGCTGTGTTGGCTGGACGAGTCCTTCCCTCCAGACCCAAAGGGATGTGCTGCTCTTTGAGTGAAGTCCAGAAATGGGAAGAGGCACGGAGACAAGCAGGGGAAGGGTCTTCACCTGGGCCAGAGCCGCCGTGGCTGAGTCCCGAGGAGGATCTGGGCATTCACATTCCAGCAGCTCAGGCCCATCCTAATGAGCATCTGCGCAGAGATGTGTGTACGTGCACAGAGCAGCCGGATGAGCTGAACTCCTTCTGCCTTCCCGCTGCAACGGAGGCTGAAATAGGTAGGATTCTTTTGCCCTCTCCCATTCCCCAGCCACCCACCTCCTCTCCAGCCACCCCTGGCTTTCAGTGGGCACATTTGGGGTGTTCAGGTTTATAAATGAAGTGGGCATCAACCTCTTTGCGAGTGACTCACCAGGGAAATGCTGGGGGTTGGCTCGCCAAAGCCACAGGGCACAAAGCGTCCCGTGGCTCCTTCACCCACCCCACTCCCACGCCTGTGCCTCCTCCCGGCTTACAGGATGCTCCAGCTCACCGATTAGCCTTGAGAGCCGGCACACACCGACTCCCAGCTCGTGGGACAAGGTGTGTGACCTCCACATAAATCCTGCACGGTGTCACGGGTCAGGGGACGGCTCACAAGAGCACCGGGGAGCATGCACGTATCACAGCTGGGTCACTTCACTGTCCTGCAATGCAGTGTCTCAGGCGCAAAATGCAACTGGCAGAGGTACGAGCGGCTGCACTACCTGTGAGCGTTGCAGCCCCAGTCCCACATCTGTCCTCCCTTCTCCACATTTTCTGTTCTCTCCTCCTGCTTCTGCTCCCTTGCAACAGCAGCAGAGGTGAGAAAAGAGGAGCACAGCAACTGCCATTTCCCCGACCTGTTCCTTCCAGCTGTATTTTTGCATTCCCACACCAAAGGCAGAAGGTGCTGTAATTCCACCAACACAATAAAACAAACCAGGAAGAAGAACGTTTCAGAGCATTTCATTTGTAACCACAGTGCATTTTGCATTATTGTATGTAAGGCATAGACAGGTGATAACATACATCTTCCAGCCATTTCAAACCCCTGAATAACAGGGAGCCACAGGGAATACTTTATATAGGTCCTGCCTCCCGGCTGGCTTTGGTGGAGAGCCATAACCAAACTACAGAGGGCCCACAGTCAGGCAAACGGGTGGATGTGGCTGTTCAAGCAGAGATGCAAATGGGATTGAGTTGGTGTTTTCAGATGCTCAGACCTGCTTTTACCCACCCACAGAGTCCCACGGAGCCTTCTTGGCATGAAAATTCACCCTGCAGCCTGGACTGGGAGCCCAGAGGACTGCGTGTGGGGATGTAACCTTTTCCTTAGGCAGCTGGATGCCCTGGGTCCTGCTCTCCCATCACTGGTTTGTCAGGGAAGAGCTGCTGGTAAGTGCTGGGGAATAAAATGTGGTTTTTCACTGGGAGAGGTTCTGGAGAGGTAACACACGAATGTGTTTTGGTAGGGTTGCTTGCCTCTGCTGGGATAGACAGTGGTTGTTGTGATAGGATGGGTCATGAGCATCCAGATACAAGCAGCGCTTAGCATTCAAGCATGGGTCACTCATCATTTTGGGGCTCTTGGCACCACGATCTTGTTTCTGAAATAGGTAGGAGTCACAGAGCAATAATGCCAAGATGGGAAATTTCACAGTCTCTGCAAACTGAAGCAGGGAAGTGAAATCAGGGGCCTGATTTCCCACTGCAGATAGGAGAGCAAGGCATGCCAGCACTCAGCAAGACAGGCAGACACCTCTGTCGGCAGAGCTAGGTCATGGTGGAATAGGTGCAAGGACCAACCACACCAACATTTTTATAAAATATAAACCCCAAAACTCATTAAGGTGCAAACACAAGCAACTTTTGTCATCAACTCATCAGATCCTCAGGGAGAAAGCATTACAGAAAATTTGAGCAAGACCTGGTAGTTTGATAGTGGCTAATAAATGGTGGTGTGGATGCAAATGAGGTTGGGAGGCTTCTAGGGAAAAACTGAACAAATGCAAAAAAAAAGCATTTAACTGTGCCGGTAAAATGAAACACCCAGCCCAGGGCGTGCAAGCCCAGAGCCGACTTCACCGCTCAAGCTTTTGGGAAGGGGATGCTGGATCAGCCAAATCTCAGCAGCAAGGACAGGTTTTTATAGCTGCATGTTCTCCATGTCAAAGACACCCTCTTCACACATGGTAGTGAGCTGCCCTGGGCAATCTGGGTGCTGTTACAGTACTGAATAACAAGGGATTTAATGCTCAACACATTACATCCCAATCCAGCAAAGCAATTAGGCATGTGCTTTTTTATCCCTGCCTTCTGCTAAGCACAGGCTTAAGTGCCTTGCTGGAGCAGGGCAGGAGCTTACATTAGCACAGTTTGTCCTGAAAAACTCCGATCCCCCAGGATCACTTTTCGCTGCTACTTGCTCTCACATGTCATGCTGAGTAGTAACAGCACCAGGGGACAAATGAAACTGAGGAAGACGTGTCTCATCCTGCTGAAGGGCAGTGGGGAAAGATCGGTTCATCGTCAGAGGGACCATAGCAAAAGCCATGCGGTGCCAGAGCAGCAGGACAGCTGTCTCTCAAAGGGACATTTGCTTTCATGCCTGATGCCCCTGTTCTGGGAGACGGTTCCTTGCAGGATGAATGGATGCAGGATGAAAATTTGAGGCTAATGCTGTTTTGATTAGCATCCCCTCATGACATGAGCCAGCACTACAAAACACTGGAAATCCCCTTAGACCATACCGCTCCGTCTGACTGCAGCGGCAGAGAGACAGACGGACAGGAGGAGGGAAGAGAAACCAGCAGAAATGTCCCAACATTGCCATCCCAGTCCTGTCACAGCTGCCGTTTTCTCTGTGGGAGGCTGAGCAAGACCTGCAGGGTATGTCTCATCATAATTTGTTTGCAAAGCAGAAAGCAAACAAGCCTGCTTCCAAAGGTGCAGGTTATCTGCCTCATTAGCGCCCAGCAGCAGTGAGTTTTGCGGCTTACATTGCAGTCTGGTTTGTACTGTTTTGCTTAAGCATGTTTGGGAGCACGGGAGAAAAAAGACTACTGCGTTCACTGAACTGTGGCTGCAGGGGTTGCGTATAGCAGGAGAGGAGAAAAGCAAAGTCCACGCGTGCTGCTTTGCTCCTGGGATTGCTCTCAGGGTAGGGCTCAGCCCAACTCTGCTTTCTGCCACTACAGCACTGGTTTTGAAGGGAGGCATGTGGGACTGTAGAGGTGAAAGTGCAGCTCAGAGGGGAAACCGAGCTCCAAAAAACATGAGCCAGACTGCGCAGTCCTTCACGAGTGCAAAATTCAATAGGAGTTTTGAGTTAGAAATTACCACCAACTCCTGCCCAGTTTTTGCATCTCGGCCCTTTCCCTGGGTCCTGTATCTTGTGGGTTTTGCTCTCTTTGGAAAGGCAACGTATCAGCCCAGGGTATCAGGCTGTGCAGCACGTTTCGTCCTCAGTAGACTTTATACATAAGAAACCAGGTAATACACATTGCACGGCGAAGGAAAACAGAGGCTTGTTCAGAGTGCAAAGAAAAGTGTGCTCAGAACCTGAGGGATTTTGGCTTGCACGTGCTGCCTATGCCAGCAGCCTGCAACTCCTCTGCTAATGTCTGCAGCATCTTTGTACACTCACAGACTATATATGAAAAGGTCCTTTTCTCCCCCACCCTTTTCAGTTTTGCACTGGTATTCAAGCTTTACAAATCAGAGCAGCT
Organism: Haliaeetus leucocephalus; assembly: GCF_000737465.1. Taxonomy (NCBI): domain Eukaryota; kingdom Metazoa; phylum Chordata; class Aves; order Accipitriformes; family Accipitridae; genus Haliaeetus; species Haliaeetus leucocephalus. The sequence goes on from NW_010973177.1 coordinate 5,590,795, forward strand.
TAACGAAAAAAAAAAAAGACAGACAAAGAATTAAAATAAGGAATATTTCAGAGTAGGTATTTGTTTACATGCTGCTTCCGAGGTGAGTGCTGTAGGTGGGATTCTGCATACTGCACCAGGGTAAGTTGTATCTTCATTTTAGCAGCAGCCTAGGGCCTGAGCGAGGCTGTTCATTCTCCATCTCTGTCTGCAGATGTGATCCAGTGCAGAGCCACAACTTTTTTCCAAAATCCCCAGGCAGGCACCGGACCTTTCAGGCGTTTTCCAGCACAGCTTCAGTTGAAAGGTTTCACCAGTTTCATAGCAGCATAGTTCTAGAGGGATGGAAAAACAAGGAGAGAAAAAAAGCTGATTTGAAGCAGGTACAGCAGGGTGGCATATGGAGGTTAAAGGATTTGGGGGGGCATAGCACAGAACTGCAGATGGGGCTGCATTCAGGACAGGCATGATGGCCAAGCTCCAAGCCCCGGTCTGCAGAGGCAGGAAAGCAAAAAGTGCATTCCCACTGGCAAGGACAGTAGAAGCCCAAGACACATGAGAAAGCAAGTCTTGCCTTCTTCCAGTAGAGGCTACTGGTCACAAGCACCAAGCAGTGAGCACCAGGAGTCACTCCTGGACTTTGATTGCTCCTTCCACCAGCTTTTATGATAAATTTCCACCTCTTCATACCCTCGTAAGAAATTTGGCACCTCCCCACCAGCACCAGCCCCGTGCCCACAGGCTTTTCTTGCAGGTGAGGAGACACGTCCAGCTCTTTGCTGAGCTGCTGCAGCCTCCCCCTCCCCTCTGGCTCCCGGTGCCCCTTCCCCTCCCTCTCTCGTCGTGCTGCTCCCCCACAAACCCGGAGGCTGCACTGACTACCCATGCCCTGACCTCGCATCCTTATGGCTCCTTCTCCCCACGATCCCCCCCAAAACCGGTGACCTCCTCTGCTCTGCCTGTTGGGTTGGACCCTTTGGAAAGGGGCCCCGGTCCCCGAGCATCCACCAAGGTGGGCCATGATGTTTTCTGGAGAGCTCTGCTTTCCACAGGCCAAAACCTGTGCCCAGGATCACACCAGCCATCACCTGGTCTGAACAGCACCAGGACAGGACTCGAGCCCTGCCCCATCCTGATTTAGTCTCTTAGTGCAAACCCAGCCTGCAGGTCCATGGACTACCTCCAAAAAAATCTGCCAAAGGCAATCAAGAAAGGCAAACCTATTGCTGATTTTTTTTTTCTCTGCCTTTTCCACATCCCTTAACACCTCAGCCATCTGTCTCAGCGTCAGCATTTGGTGTGGGTTTTGTTCCCAGGAGCAGACACCCCAGGGAAGACCTTCCTGTGCCTGTTTTCTGGGATCTCTACTGTCCCTGTTATTGCACAGTGAACTATGGGGCTGCCATGGAAAATGAGGCCTCACAGTATTTTAGCTTATTATATGTGCAATTCCCTCTTTGAAAGAAGATGACAGCACTGTGAAAAAGAATAAGCTGTGTAAACGCTGCTTATCAAGACCACAATGAAAATACAGACGGAGATGCATGCTTAGGTCATTTGGAGAGAGCTATATTTAATGTAGCTCTGATTCAAACCCCCACGACCACATACTAGCCAGTTTGGAAGTCCCTCCCAAGCATATTGAATTTAATTGGTACAGGATGTTCTATCGCTCTGTCACTTGAAAAAAACAACTTTGGAACAAAGCATAGTGCTAGTTACCAGTAAGATCTTTGGAGGAACGGTGGAAAAAAAGAAAAAAAACCAAAACACAACAAAAGTAAAGTCTGACCAAAGGCATCTTGATAAATTACAACGTGTAGCAAATTATAAGGCAGTTTGCCAACTGAGGATTTCTAATAATGCCATAAATCAAGCAAGCAAAGTTAGGGCAGTTTACCAGAAGTCATTAGAAAAGCCTCCAGTGACATATAACCTTCGAATTAATTACCAATCCATTTGTCTTTCAGAGTCTATCCTCCAAAATACTCCTTTTTTTTTATGATTTGACTGGTTGCATTCTGGAGGGTAGCAAGTTTTCTGTCCAGCTATGAATTTGTATTAACAAAGTGTTGAAAGCCAAGCAGGATTATCAATCAGCACAGAACGCGAGCTGTAATTAGAATTAATGGCAATGGAAGCAACGCTGGGCTTGCAGAACACAAACAGAGCTTTAAAAGGTAGTAAACATTTTCATGGTGCTGCAAAGCAGAGCTGACTCCAGCTGGAAGCAGCGTTACATTTTTCTATGGTGGTAGCCACTAAAATCTTTACAATAATCACTGCTTCAGGGAGATAACTTCACCGCCGTATTCCCTATGCGTTATGGATGCAGAAACCCAGGCTGAGCTTTTATAACCTTTTCTTCTGACCTTGAGTCTAGCCCAAGACTTTCATTCAACCGTTCCCACAGCAGAAGGCAGAGCTCTTATCAGCTATGGCAATGTCAGATGACAAGTCCATCAAAGTCACTGGACCTTTCCAAAAAGCCCCACAGCGTGCCATAAATGAGCACCGCTGGACAGAAGCATAGGGTGGAACCAGAGCATATCTTGTAGAAAGACATTCAGTCTCAATACATGGACGCCCTGAGCAATGACGAATTTACCACAGCCTCTGGCAAACTGTTCCAATGGTTAATTACCCTTCGTCTCAAAAATTAGCATCCTATTTCCACTGGAATAGTTCCTCTAACTTCAACATCCAGCTACTGGATCTCATTATACTTTCGTCTGTTGTTTAAGGAGTCTTCTGATGTCAAGTTAAATCTAAGGACTGTCTAAAGAAATCATATAGGAAATATCCAGGGAATGCTGTTCCCAGAGTTCTAGCTTGTACAGACCATAATGACAACCACTCTGCAAAGAAAGCTAAGGCAAACCAGCCAGTAATCTGACACTAAGACTGGGTGGAAGAGCCCAAGTAAAAAAATTAAGAACCTCAGAATATCAGATTTTTCAACATTTTTTCCCATTTTTGTAAAACTAGAAAACTTTTTTTATGGAAATTTGCAATACCATGCAGTTTTCCACCCAAACCCAAAAGGCTTTTCAGTTGGAAATGGTCTCTCACTCACTAAAACAACTTGCTTTGTAAACAGTTGCACTAATGATGATTTCTTATGGATTTGTGCCTAAATTTTCTATACTGCCATACTCCCAGCTCCCCACAAATCTTGATGAACCTCCACGTCATCCTGAAGCACTTCCAGACCCTTCCCCTCTTCTGCAGGCCTCCCCTTGATCCTCCCAGGGACCCCAGGTCCCACCAGGGCAGCCACAGCACATTCCCTGGCTGGAAAACAACTGCTGGTTGCACAAAGCTCTCCTGGGAAAGAGACTCTGAAGAGGACCCAAGAGGAGGAATGGGAAGATCTTTATTCCAGCCCATGATCCATCACACGTACTCTGTGTCCTGAGGACAGCAGGAGCACAAAGGCACCACATCTTCAAGGGTTTCTGATTCCATGAAGTAGCTCTAAAGGCTATTTTGCAGAATATTCTGCAATATAGCCTCTAGAAAATACTTCCCAGGGGTGTAAAGCATTTTTCGATAGGTATTCTGAACAAGATCAAGCCATTGGCTTCTTCATTCACAGAGAAGCCTGAGCTTTTGGGAACCAATGTTTTTGGGCACTACTGTTGGGAACCACAGACAGCCCTTCGCCGTTTCGGGTGGAAGCACACAACTTTCAAATGGAACATTTGCTCCTACTCTCCAGCTACTCTGAGCACAAAGCTGGGACTGTGGTTGGAACCTTTCGGCACTGTATGGGGAATAGAAATAAATAAAAAAAAAATCCCATTTGTATACCAAGAGCCAATGAAAATGCCCCGGGTTCATTTTCGGAGGGGATTCCTGTCTGTCTGTGATGGAGGGTGACCTGCGCAGGGTTAGCTCAGCTCATGGGACCGTTAAGTTTCCCAGGGCATATTGTGGACAGAGATTTCTCAGGTAAAAGATTTCTTCCTTCGGTATCCTCAGGCAGAGTCCAAACAGGATAAGATTTGGAGCCAGGGCTCAGACTTCTCTGGCAGCATCTCGTACGTGGTACATAATGCTCCTAGGTGGAGAGCCTGTACGCAGGCAGGGCATTCAACCTGCAGGCAGGGACATTCAACCTGCAGGCAGGGACATTCAACCTGCAGGCAGGGACATTCAACCTGCAGGCAGGGACATTCAACCTGCAGGCAGGTCCCAAGGCTCCTGCTGAGCCAAGGACCAGCTGCTGAAAAGCAATGACCAGAAGGACCCTGGAGGTCCCAACAAGCAGAAAGCTGTGGAAGAGCTCTTCATGCAAGGCCATAGCTAAAAGGGCAACAGAAGCAGGAAAATAGTAACTTCACCTCTGTTTGCCCCCCCTTAGCATCCCTGTATCCCTGTTCTTTACCCTCTGCCTGCTCAGACTGATGGTCCCTGTGCCCTAACAGGATTCCCTTGAGGCTTCCCTCCCATGACACATCCCTTTGCCCAGGGTGAGAGGGGCAGAAGACACACAAAACCCCTCTACCTGCGGCATGGGACCTCAAAACTGCACGTGTAGTGGCAAGATTACATATACAGTGCTAAATGCAGCAAGGTCCTTATTTTAAATGGGACCTGATGGTGCTCCTGGCACACAAATCAGAACAGAAGTGAGGAAGGATTGTTTTTCCATGCATTTAATCAGGGATGTAATGGTGAGCCCTGCCAAAGGTCAGGATGCCAGGGGCATCCTTCATAGCAAGCCATCACCAGCGCAATTGCCAAATTTAGTGCCTGATGAAACGGGTAAGGAACTAAATCTCCAAGTCGATACAGAACCAGTGACCTCAAAAATCTAAGGGAAGCTGGCCAAATACATAAAAACAGAAAAATTCCATGAAACATGGCCTTACTTTTTCAAAATATGACTAAAAATTGACCTGACCAAAATGAAATTAAATACAAGAACATTTAGCTAGGAAAAAGGGAAAAATCCCAAGTAATAATGAGTGTAAATCAGTATTTATAGTTTGCGAATATTTTCTCCTCTCAATCTTGTTTTTATATGATACCACTGGAACAAAGGCAAAGCCAGTTGCATCTTCAGGGAAACACTGAGTTCTTGGTCGAAAAGGCTTGGTTTCTGCTCCTTGACATAAAGGGGAGTCTCCAGGAATGGCTCCAAGTACAGGGCAGGGAGGAGGCAATTCAGCACGAATCTGCACTTGCACAATTATTTCCTCCTTCATACTACTTAGCACCTCCAGAATCATTTCTCCAGCAGAAGTATCCCAGCCCTTCCCATGGATACGAGGATATAGAGATGGGGAGAGCCATGATCTAATCCCATCCCCTTTTTTCTCAACAGGAACAAACGAGCGTGCATGACTTCAAATCATCTGAAAGTGATTACGATGGTGAGGAGAAATTCCACACCTCGCTTTTTGGTTGCACGTTGCAAGCACACAAAGCCATCTGCAAAAGGCAGCCACATTCTCTCACATGAAGTTATAAATTACTCCGAGTTATTTTATGAAAAAAAAAGTCATATACAAGGAGCAGAATTTGTTAAGTGCTGGAAAGAGAGAGGCGGGTCATTTTTCTTATCAGTCTGAGGGGAGGGGAAATGGCATCCAAGAGCTGGTATGAATTATTCCAGTGCTGTAGAAACAGAGGAGGATACAAAACCCCATCCTAAGCCAAACTGGAAGGCCAGGACTCCATTATTTATTTATTTTGTTTTGTCAGTGGAACTGACAGTAAGGCAAGAAAAAGCCACTTTCTTGATTAATGAGGCGAAAACCCTCCCCTTCACTTCAGACATTACATCGGTATAACGTGCTCCAAGCCTTGATAACAAGAGACAGGGCTGCCCAAACACCTCTAAACTCCCTGCATCTTTAAACAATTACAGACCGATGCGTTTTTTGCCACTACTCAGCCCTGTAAAATGTCTGCATTTCTAATTAGGCTGCGTGTTTGTCAGGGATTTTCCCACCAACCCTGCAAGACCTCCGACATCAGCAGCTCGAACCTCTTTGAAAACAATCAATTAACATCACAATTAATGGGCACAAAGAGGCGTGAGTCTGTAGCAGAGACCAGAAACGCAGGCTCTCTTTTTGACCCACCATGGTCCACCGGGTTGTTCCTCAGGGACCAGCATGGGACTTTGCAGCCACTGGGACCATCCCTGTCCCCACAGAGGCAAGTCAGCCACAGAGACCCAGGGGAACACCTAGGACCTTGGTCAGCCCGCCCTGTCCTCTCCCACACCCGTTGTACCGGGAAGGCGTAGATGAAGATTCCCAGGAAGAGCAGCAAAACGAAGAGCACGATGGCCAGGATAACCACCCACTTGTACCGCCGCCACAGGATGTACTTCAGGGTCTTGTATGGGGAGGTGAACCATAGGAAGGAGGTCTCCGGGCGCCTGGAGCCAAACAAAGTTGAGGTCACTTCTGAGTTTCACAGTGGTTTCACCCTCCTGGACCCCCAACCCCACGAGTATGCCCTGCCGTAACAAGCTGGCTGCTCACCCTGCAAACACACATCCCTCTGGGGGGACCATATCAAATGGCCTTCTCGGTGGTCCAGACCAGCCTCCCAGCCACCCTGGGTTGTCTCAGCTCACACAATCTGAGCATCAGCAGCTCAGAAACAGAGCCTACATGGGAGGAAGCCCATTGCAGACAGCAGACCTCAAACTGGGAACCCAGATTTTCAGTTTGCCCCTTGAGAACTCTGTGCCCTGGTGGTTACTTTTCCATTCAGGATGTTCTTACTTGGGGTCCTCCAGCTTGGGGTTCATATTTGGCTCATCCCGACCCACGCCAGCTGGCCGCTCTTCATGCTCTTGTTCTGCCACAATTTCCAAGGTCATTTCCAATTTGCCCTGTGTGGGTTAAACAAAACCAAACTTATAAACAACAACAAAAAAAAAAAAGGTCAGAGGGGAGAGGTGAGAAATGAATGTATGATGCAAAATACTGTTTGGGGAAAGAAAAACTACTTTGAGCATAACCCAAGCACTACCAACAAGGACCATGAGGAACCCAGTAAGAGTGGATTTCATACAGATCCCTCACCTGCCCACTACAATGTTCTCAGCTGATACTCCAGGACATCTCAAATGTCACTGACACCCAAGTTTAGCCAACCAACTCAGGCGTCTTTTGTTGAATGACTTAATTCACTGCCTGGACTCCCTTACCTGTATTGAACAGTTGCCAAAGACCTGAACAGGAGCTCAGACACTTATATTTAAATATATCAGTCTGACAGCTGGAACCTTTTCCTGGTACTTGTCACAACACAATATCGTTAAGAATAGATGTGACACAGAGTCAAATTAGGTGGCACATTCCAAAAACCACAGCAAAAATCCCACAGAACAAATAATTTCTTCTGAGACACCTGCACGGTGCTGGACAAATCCTGGAAAACATACAGCTGACAAAAGCTGGTCCAGTTTGTAAAATTTGCAGCCCAAGACTCCATTTCTTGCCCTGACCATGGCATCCTGCATGTGCCTGGCCCAGCTACGTCCCTTCTCAATGTTTTGAGTGAGTCCCCCAAGAGAAGACGTGAAGAGGCCCCCTTACCGCCAAGATCTTCTTTTGATCCTGCTCAGCGACACAGGGCCACCATCCCTTGACAGTTTTCTGCTCAAAGAGTGACACAAAGCGACCTGAAGACAAGGTCTCATCTACTAGCTCTAAGGAGCACTTCTCAGCAGTCTTGGCAGGTTTGGGCATCCTGTTGAGATCCATCTGAATGGAGCCTGCAAGGAGGAACGTTACTGGGAAGACATCTTGGTGTAACAGGTCCTTAAAAGGTGGACTCTTTCCCTGAAGAAATATTCACTCAGGGAGCTTGGGCAGACACCCACATAGCAAAGGAGAGACAGTGTGGCCCTATTTCCAAGCGTAGCGCTGGTTTTAGCCAGTGGCTCTTCCTGGGAATTGAGCACTTGGTATCACCATAGTGCTTAGGAAGACCTGAGCCATGAAGTCCTTCTAGAAGACGCTGCAAAATATCTGCTGACTTACGCAACTATATCGTTGGATGATTTGCACTGAAGTCAACCAGGCAGGCTGAGATTTTTAATGCAGACTAAGAGATTTACATGAAACTCAAATTGTACACACCCGGAGTGCAGTCAGTATAAGAGCATCGGGTAGGAGGCTTGCAGATCTCCAAATAGGCTACTTTATTGGCCCACCCGGGTGAGTAACTGCAGCAGGATACAAGAAGGATATCCCACAAAATTGATAGCTTCCTTCTCAGACAGAGTGATCCAGTAATTAGCACATTCATCTAGCCTTCAGGAAATCTGAGCTCAATTCTCCAAGTTTTAGTTGAAAGTGCCTGCATTTAATTTACATTGCTACACCAAACTTACAGTTGGGAATGGCCAAGAATGTACACAAGGTCGGGTCCTGTGGCTCAGCTGAGGGACAGCAGCTTTTTACACTGCTGTGGATGACTCACATTCAGTATCGTGCCTGTATTTGTAGCTTTTCTGTGCCACAGATTCTTGCAACCAGTGACAATGACAGCACAGATCAGGTTTGCTGTGAAACACTTCTGAAGTCCATTAACGAAAAGTGCTTTACAAAAGCCAAAGACCACTTCTATTTGCTGGAATTTACAGAGAATTAATGTTGGCAGTCAAGAGCTCCTGAGGTACAGAGCCAGAGCTGGAAAATGCACCTTGGAGAAGTTATTTCAGCACTCAGCCTAGGTAATTAATCAAAGACAGGATTTAAAAGGATCTTGATCACATACTTCCTCAGTGAATCTTTTGATATTTGAATTTTTTTTAGTGGCAAAAAGAAAGGTCAAACAAGATCCAACCAAAAAAACCATAATGCTGGAGCCTCCAGCTTCTGCAGATGATCTGCTGTATGGCTCTGCTATCATTCCTGTCAGAAGTTTTTGGTTTTTTTTTTTCTTGACCTAAACCTAGCTTTCTGAGGATGATAAATGAGGCTAGCACTGAAAAAGACAAGTGTTGGACTGAGTTGTGTTCCTGTCTAAACATCCCAGGTAAGGCAAGGCAGGTCAGTGATCCTGCCTGGTGCTCTCAGCTCAAATACACAGTTAGCCCTGATGAGCACATTCCAGCACAGACTCAGATGAGTCACGGGGAATTGGGGCCTTCCTGGAAGGTGGTGGCTCTGTTGGACTTGATGATGCTCTCAACATTATGTCAGCCCAGGAACAGGCTGCTGCAGGCTGAGACTGGAAATCTGCCTAATACAAACCACTTATCATCAGTCCTGAGCTTATGCTGACACTGAATCCTGTTCAGTGGCTTAAACTGGTCTTGTTACACTTTCTTCGTATCCTGAAAGGATTCAATAATTTTTTCCTCCTTGTCTGCATCAGCAGGGATGGAGCTAAAAACCTCTCCCCACTTACCCAGGTAGTCATCAAAAGAGAACTTGTCATTGTCCCAGATCTGGAAGATAAGCTGTGGTGGAATCTTGTTTTCTGTCTTGTCCAAGCTCCAGAAGTGCTCCTAAAATCACACCGGAAAAGAAACCAAGGAAAAATAAAAGGCTCGTTAGTGGAAGTGGGCAGAGCCTGGCTACTCTCATCTCCCAGCAGTGGAAGTCCTGTAACATAAAGCTCTTGGTGTGTCCTGCTCCAGTTCTGCAGGGCCAGAGCCACAGGAGGACGGCACTGGCTCTGGCCAGTTCTTGGGCAAGGATGCTCAGTGGAAAACCCAAGATACTTCCAGAAGGTGAGGTGGTATCTATTTGTGTCTTAATTTAGTGACAGCATTTTAGCAAACAGGCACCGTGAGCTTGCAAATAGGATCTTTTGGAGTGACAGCATCATATTCACACGATGTAGATGAGGGTGACTCTCCAAGGTGAAGAGAGCAACAAGTGTTGAGTGCCAGTGCTGCCAAACTTCACCTTCCTCTTAATTAATGGAAAAATACAAGAAAAACACTTAAATTAGCACTTATGGTAGGCAATTCAAATACATCGCTTCCCCTTCTGCCCACCTCTCACCCCAGCTCTGCCAGCAGCCAGACCCCTGCACAAGTCTGGATCCACCATGCTCTGATCTGCTGCCAGGTCTATCATAAGCAGTTTGTCAATTCGAGACCAGCAAACACCTCTACCACCTGTAGGTAACCTGTGACTCCCAAGTTTACTTACTAAACATGAATTATGTAAAGAAAGAGACTGGTGCTTTCATAGCAGCTCACTGTGTGGTGGGTTCCTCAGTTCTCAGATGACTTTGTTCATCTTTTCTGCACATCTCCCAGGTTTCAATTCTCAGGATAGGTAAATGCTAGAGTTGGACGTGGTATCCCAGTAAAACTGCTGCTAATATTACACTGGGCTGCTGCCAGTGTAAGTACATCGAAGTTCAAGAAAGGAGAGATTCAGAGCACCAGTGAGCAGTGATGACCAGAGCCTGGCTCCCTGCAAACCAGTCAAGCAGTGGCACTGTGACACCTGATTTCTGTCCTTATAACGTGAGATCTGTCACTGTCTATATGCCCCTCTCATTTCTATTAGATGGGCAATTTTTTGTCTATTCCCTGCCACTAGAGCTGCTATGACAACCTGTGGAAAGGTTTTGCAGCAGTCCCAGAAGCCTATTTGTAAAGCACCTGGAATAAAAATTACGCCGTGAGCATCCCTTGCGATTATCATCATTTACCGAGCCCTTGTGCAGTGCAGGAGCTATCATCCATCAGTTCTGCAACCTGGCCACAGGAATAAGGAATAGACACTGCCTGGGAGACAGCATCCATGTGGGAGCTCAGCAGTAGGATGAGGCAGCAATTTCTGCTATCTGCAGAGGAGATGATTTACAAAACACTCGCCCATGAGAAGTCTGCAACTGCAGCGGCCCGGTTACTACAGCGGATAGGTCAACAGCAAGGCAGATGGTCTGCCTTCTGGATAGTCAGACCAACACTCCCCAAAAAGCCAGTAAGGGGGAACACTCAAATTAGACTTCTGTAACAAGGAGGGTTTGAATCCCATTACTGTGACAATGAGCTTGCGGTCACATCATTATAATATATGGTGGATATGTGCCCATGCCACAAAATTTGCTATTTATGTGGTTGCAACCAGTAATATTTCCCAACAGGGATCTAATACCACTTTTGGGATGCCACAAGATGCCTGAGAGTTAGGACTAAGAAGTGTTAGAACAGAAGGAGAGAGACAGAGACGCACAAAAAGCCGAGGTCTTGTTATTTCTGGCTCCAGCCAAGGCTTGCAAAGAGGAGGCAGAGTCACGACCGGTGTCTACTGACAGCACAGGCTCAGAGGTGTGTCCTGTGGGCAATGCCTCCTGCCGCACTCTTGCAACATGGCAGTATCATAAACGGAACAGATTTAATTAAAACCAGGAAACTTCAGCATTATTCATGACACATACGTAGCACCATAAATTCACTGTGGTGGCTACAAGACTCTGATTCATTATATCGTGCAATATTAAAAAAAAGGAGGAAAAAAAAGAATGTGTCACACTCCATAAGAACATAAATATTCAAGCAGGGAGACTGTGGGCACTTAAATCCCATTGAAACTGGTTTCACTTTAAGAGATCACCCTGGACGGTTATATTTCAATTTAGCTCCGTTCCCCGCCTTGCTTTGGAAAAACATGCCAGCATTTTTGCAATGGAGCATTTTATTTATGCATTTTAAATATTTTATAATCTAGAAAAATAAAATAAAGTCAATGGAAACTTCCATCTCTGCCCCTCTGCTCATTGCAATGTATTAAAATGTATGTTTATCCAAGGCGGGGGGGATGTTTTCCCAGCTAATAAGTCATTTTAAATTAAAACTGCTAAAAAGGGAAAGAGCTTATGGGGATTCTTCCCTTTCCCATATATTGGTTGGGTCCTGCACTGCAGAAGGGTTGTTAGTCATCCAGAGAAGAAAGCCTCCGGGAACCACGTATCCTTGCCTAAAGAAGAAGGCGGCCAGATGACCTCCCCATGGGTTGGAAAGGTTCATCCGGGGTCTGCGAGATGGAGAAAGACCCATCTCCCATGGTGTGCACCACAGACAGACACCACAGGCTCCTTCTAATTGCCCCATGCTGGGGCAATTCAGGCATCCCCATCTATGCTCAGCTTGGAAGAGGATGAAACATGTCCTACAGGTGCCTCTTCCTCTCCGGGGATAACTAACGTCCCTGGCTCAGAAGCAGATTTCACCACATCTGCACTCATCAGACGTGTTCATGCTCCGGGAGCATTGCTGTGCTGCTGCCTGGGTTGAAGCACCTCTCCAAGCACGTGTCGGACCTTCTCTTTGCACCGTCCCATCCACCTGAAGTTGAACGTGAGCAAAACTTCGCACCTGAGCAGCCCCTCCGAAAGGGAGTGTGGGGATGGCAGCTCTGCTCTCTGGCAAAGGTACTGCCTGCTGGAAGACCCAGTCCCATGGGTGCCCTGATGGGGAAAGAGGAGGAACCGGGAAAAGGAGCAGGCTGTTGTGAGACCCAAATTACTGCCCCGGACTCTGAGCTGCTGCAGCAATCCCCCTTCTCTTGGTGGGTTCCTTCCCCATCTGCGGTGCTGGCCGAGCTGTCCTGGGACAGGAGGAGAGCCCCTTGGACCCGGTGCTGCAGTGCCTTACGGTCATCTCTCACACAATAAAACATTACCTGGATAAGTGTCCCCCAGGACTGACCATGCAATTGCTGGCAAACATACAGGACTTTGGGGTTCCACCTGCCCTCCTCCCCATTGCAATGCCCAAGGACTTGCCCATGCCCAAAGCCAGCAAAACCCATACCCTGGCCAAGTGGATGCTGGCTGCATCCTCCTGCCTCCCCAGCACCACTTCTACCCCTGAGAGCAATGCCCTGGCTTTCCAGGGACTCCCTGCCTGATGAAGGATGACTCGGGCAGGATTCGACCCTTTCCGGGTGGCAATGCGGAGCGCGTACGACGCTAGCACGATCTGTACAGCTTTGGCCTTTCTTGTGGAAAAACACTGTAAATGTGGTTTGGCTGGTGGCGAAGCTTTCCTCCTCAGAGCCCCGTGAAGCTGGGGACACGGCGGAGCAGAGCTGGAAGGGCAGGCTGGGGAAGGAGGAATTTGATGCTGAGCGAAGTTTATGGGTCCATTTCAAGTCAGTGTGAAATTTGCCTCCGTGATTAAATCTAGCTACGAAAGTTCACTATAAAAACAACCCGCGGCAAGAAATTTATTTCCTAGCCTTTTGCAAGACATGGGAAGGAAGGGGGCTTGAATTATTGTTTGGGGGTTTGTTTTGCAGTGGGGGGGGGAGAGGGGAGGCTGGTGAATATTTTACGGTCATGAATAATGCAGCAGGGGAGGCAGGAAAAAAAAATAAGCTCATATCACTAGGAAAGTGTTGACAGGGCTGCATTTCTTCTGGGTTGCTTATGTGCTAAGGAATACAAAGTAAGGAGCAACCCCGCTTTTTCGGGGAGGCAGTGAAGCCCCAGCATGTTCGCGCCCAAGCAAGCCTGACCCATTTCAGCACGTACATGTGGGAGAGCATCAGGTCCCTCATCCCACAGCAACGGGGGAGCCCCGGCCACGCAGGAGACCCCCCTCAGAGGTCAGGCAAGAAAAGCCTCCTTTCCTGCAGGTGCCAGGACGAGCTGTCCTGCAGGGCCATCCTTCAAGGTGTTGAGAAACTGCTTCTCTGAACCTCATCCCATTGGGACACTTCATGTATTCGTAACAAGCAGACAGTTGAGAGCGCTCATTATTGCACTTTTACTGGACTGACTCGCCTCTTGGATCTCCCTGCTGTTGCCAACTCCGACAATTGCATCGCAGGTCTCGTGGCACTTGGTTTTCTGCATCCTCCCCTGATCAGGATGGCAGCTGAGCAAAATCCCAAGCGTACAGCATCTGCTGCACATTCGGGCACAGCCTTGCCAATACCTGGAGGAACACTCCAGGCGTCACCACACCATAAGTGTGAAAGAGTCATATTTGCCTTGGGGCACATACTCTCATTTCGGTCCCTGGAATCACTCACTGCAATGCTATTTTCTCAGCCTCCCATGCTTTCCTTCTGGCAGAGTTTATCAGGCTTTTCCAGGGACATGGGGCTATCCCGCTGCCATTTAGGGAGCTCCAAGACTTGGGGGCCCAGTCCTAGCCAGTTTGTGAACAACACTGTTGGACCTTCAGTTCTCAACACAGCCATGCCTTGCTCATCCCTCTCCATACATCCATTGGAAAGGAAAATTCCCAACAGTGACTCTTGTCTGAATATCAGAGAGGCTGCCAGGGCATCCCAGGTCATGCCTGCTGCCCCTGTCCTATTACAGAAGACTGTTGTGTCGTCGTATCTGCTTGTTGCAGTCCCATTAAAATACATAATATATGACTGCCTTGTCTAACTCTGCCTTCCTCTGAAAAAAAAATGTACTTGGAGCCCCTTCAAAATGTTGTATTTTGGCTAAATGTGGAAGGAAAAGGAACACTTTGTGTTTTGCTTTGCTTTCTGATGTCACCAAGAAAAACAGGGAAGGACACAATAAAGGACAGGAAACAGGAGAGGAAAAAGTCCAAAATTAAAAGGCAGTAGCCTTTTTTTTAGCTTTCTGGCACCAAAGAGGAATCAAAATTTCAATCTAATAAAATAGTAACTGTTTTTTTAACAAAAATCAGTGCTTCAAACTCAAAATTTCAAACCAAAACCAGACAGAGCACAGAGATTTCTTGGTACACCCTGGAGATTCAGCGACAAATGTAACAGAACAAGGGGATGAAACAGGGACACGGTTGCAGAAACCTTACATGCCTGCGTATTTTTTTTATAAAATTAAACACAGAGAGGCTGCACACTTACTGCAGGGTAAATTCTCGCCCTGTCTGACAACTACACGGAGCCCAGGCTGCCCATGAGCTCTCAGGTGATTTAGAGCATCGCGTTACGAGCCACCACTGCACAGCGTGAGCCCCCCCACGCAAAAATCAATTGCAACAGGGACGTCCCCGCGTGCCCCACCGCTGGCACCGGCTCCTCGTTCCCAGCTGGTGCGAATCTGCTGGGCGCGGAAAAATGCACCGGCTGATCCGCCCCAGGTGAGGGTCTGGACTGTTGCAGGTCGGAGCTGTCAGTACCAAGAAGATGTCAGGACACTACAGTGAATTTGCAGACAAAGTAACCAGAATCGATGAAACCAGATGGAGCTGGGAAAGCCTCAGCGCCAGGGAGGGAGGAATTTATTCTCGGCTCCACTCAGCAATAGAACAAAACAAGCTGTGAGTTACAGCCCCTTCTTCCCTGCTTTCTTCTCAAATGCCTTTGCACTTTTCTCTCTAGGTGGGTTTAAGACACCAAACCTCCCTCTTTCTCATATCGCTCCTGAAGACCTCTCTCTAGTATGATTTCTGGGATGCCACCAGCTGATCAGTTGTAGAAAAAACCCTTCCAAATGTCAGGTTTGTTGTTATATTCAATGTCACAGCAAGCAAACTTGGAGACTTCAGCTTCCCCTTGCAGAAACAGGGTCTCAGTTATTCAGCGAGAGATGTGCAAGCATCACCAATATCTCACAGCCACAGGGTTATTCTGGGATTATCCTATAGGACCACCTACTTCTAGCCATGTGAGCAGCAGGCACCCACCACTGCCAGATGCCAAAAGACCTCTAACTCAAAGCCAGTGTGGTTTTGTGCCCAGGTAGGTTGCAATTAATCTGCTTAAAACTTGGATGGGTCCCTTTAGTTGAAAGCACAAAGTGGAAGAAACAAAATGAATGTAAGAGCTCCTTGAAAAAGAGCCTCCCCGCAACTGCCCCAACCTTCCCACTGAATAAATCAGACAGTTGCTCGCAGTTTCTTCTACAGTAGTGGGATGGGTTCTCTTCCAATGGTTCTGTCTGCCTTTGCAAAACAAAGTATTTTGTGTTCTGGCATCAATACTTCATTTTCTTGTTGACACCTAACACCGAAGTCTAGTAACAGAACAAGTATGAAGACAACAGCTATGTTCCTTGGTCTGGTTTCTGCCAATGACATGGCATGACATGGATCTGAAATTGCCAACAATGCTCCCATACTCATTATGTTCATCTCCTGGAGTTTCTTTTACGCAACATTTTTCAGATGGCATATGAACAACCCAGCCAGGTTTTGGAAGCTTCAGCCTAGTGGTTTACTTCCAGGTCCACTCAAGCACCAATAGTTTTTAACTTGTATATTGAGATGCACTTGAAATTCTACCCTAAATGTTCATTTATGCAGATGACATTTGCTCAGACATTCAGTGTCAAGCTTTTTCTGCCCTAGAGGACATCTAGAATTCAGATTTGGCAGCCATATTCAGCTACCGCTGTAATTGGCACTTGAAGCTGAACATTTCAAAATCAATTTCATGCATTTTCCACCTCCACAGCGCCTGCGAGACGTGGGAGCTGAGTGCCTCTCTGACTGGGCGCCCAGTGAAACGTGATCCACATCTAGTCTATCTCGGCATTGCTCTCGATAGACTCTGGCTGTGCCATGACCATCTGATAAAGTTGTCTGCAAGAGTCGAGACCTGCCAGGATGAGACCTGGGGATCTAAAGTTTAAACCTTGCAGTCATCTGCTGTTCTCTCTGCTGCTCGGCAGCAGAGCATTGTACTCATCTGGGACCTGGACCTGCCTGTTCCTCCCCTACTTAAGTCAATACGCAATTTCATGCAAACCTGACAGAGGGGCTGAATCTACCTTTCTACCCCAGCTCCCCCTGTGAAGAAGTAACAGCGCTCCAACATGCAATGTGTATTGACCCTTTCACCAAAACAACTGCATGATTTGCAACCTAAGAAATTGTCTTCTTGCAGGACTCGGCAAGCTGCAAGCGTGCTGTGGCCATGCAGACAATGTGGCTTGACTTGTCCGTGGCTGCTAGGTAAAGATGGCACAAAAAGAAGCAAGAACAGAAGAAGGAAATTCTGGATAAATGCTCAGAGAGGATGTAAAGAAACATGCATTTACATATTTTCAGAAGAGCCATCCCAAAGATGGACTTCCACTTTTGTGGGGCTTTTTTTGAAATTCAGAATGGGGTAAATTCCTTTCTCAGAAGGAGATGCAAAATCTTTATAACATTGCTGCAGCAAGAGAAGATATGGATGCAAAAACATTCTGAAATGGTTAAAATGTTTAGAAAAGCAGGAATAAGAGCTTATGCTTCCAATCTGTAAGTTGAATTGATGCTCACAGGATTTACAGGCTCCTGCTTTCCCTGGAGGTGCCCCGTGGAAAGACTGAAGCCTTGAAACCCCAAGCAATCCCAGCACTTGGAAGCTTTGGAGATGAAGTTCCCAAAACTTCCAGTGCCGTGGCAAAGATTAAACCATCCTGGCTACTGCTGGCCATCCCAAGGCTTCAGGGTCCAGTTCCACCACGTGGCACCTGATTTTTCCCTGGGTTTGCAGGCTCCCAGCTTGCCCCAGACGTGCACACCAGAACTAAACATCACGGACACCCGGCTGCCCAGGGGCACCCTTGCTCTTTTGGGAGAATACTTGCAATCCAGTTTGGGGTGACCCATTCCTGCGGTCCGTCCTGCAATGACAAAGGGAGCTCCTGCCTGCGAGGAGGCGAGTGGAGCAAACAAAGGAGAGTAAATTGAAAGCTGCTTTTCTCCCAGCAGTGCTCTCTCCGAGGGCCAACACCAGCAAGGCTGGGTGCAGGTGGCTTTTAGCAGCTCAGAATTTGCCATCTGACCGTTTTGATTTAAATTCCACTTTCCATCGCCTGCGTTTAAAGTTCGGTGCATGGGCTTTTACAGCAGCAGTAATGAACCTGGAGTTCAAACAGCACATGGCGAGATCAAAAATTGCCAGAGCGGAATGTGTCCCACAAATACAAAGCATGGCTTTTCATTCATTATTTTTTCCTTTACAGAGAGGTTTTACAAGCTGTTTATTTTCTGATACAGTGTTGGCAGACATGTGGTCGGAGGAGAATCAATATCAGCACAGTGGGATGTATTTTCTTAAACGGTTTATAGGGGGGTCTTTGCTTTTTCAAAGGGGGATAATTGAATGTAGTACACACTGTACTTTTGATTTGTTTAACATGAAGCGTGAAATGGGTACAGCTATGATTCTGTCAATCAGTTTAACTATCGAGCGATTCATTTTGAAGCCAGGCCTCCTCGCGGGGATAGTCTGGCTCAAGGGATGGTGAATTCACTCAGCATCTTCCCCAACGAAGCGCCAGTTCCAACCCAGGCTCTGCTGGGACCTTGCCAGCCCCACAAAAGAAGCTGGGATGGGGGTCCCAGGTGAGCTTTGTGGATGCAGATGGTCCCAGTGCAGCGAGGTGTCTTTGTATTCGAACAAACACCGACGTTGAGTTCACAGCGGCAAAGCAGAGAGCAGGGAAAAAGACTCGGGGTTGGGTGGCTGAAGGGGTTTGAGCTTTCAGGGAGGTGTCACAAAACAAGACCGAGTCTCAAAAGCAGACACACAGATCCAACAATACTCCTCTTAATCTCCAGGTGATGAGCAGGAAATTTAAGAGAATATGACTCCCTCCCCTAAAGCATTCCTTGAGAGCCAGTCCAATTTTCACCAGTGTTTTTCCATGTAGGCAGCCGAACTCCATCCCTGTTTCCTTCCCTCTGTGCAACTCCCAGTCCACATCTGATCATCACATTGCACTAACTTATCTAAGGAACACTAAAAGCAACAGCCAGCTACAGATGTAGGAATGAGGGGGCCAAAATCACATCCACTTTTAGCTCCCCAACTGAGTACACAGCTCTCATTAGACTAAAGGCATCTTCACCCTGAATCCCAAACCAAAGCTTTTCTTCCCATCTCTGCACCAGTGGTACATCCCAACCCATGTTCCCCTACATGTCCCTCCTGCTTATCCCTTCAGGCACTTGGAGGCAGCTCCTTCCTTTCACCCCTCTTTAGGCCTTCTGTGAAGTTACTGTACAGCATGATGCCCACTATGCTGTGCTGGAGACCAGAGGTGCATACCCAACCATCCCCGTGGAAATACCATCTCCATCTTTGGAATAACCCTGTTGTTGAATAGGCATCTTGGAAGTCCCATGGAAACTGGAGAGCACTTTGACGCTGCTGCCCCAATATTCAGCTGCCTCCAGTCCAGAGGAGTCTTTCCTGGGGGGTCAGTCTCTCCAGACTCTTTATACAAAGCCACCTCTAATTCTGACCCCACAAATGTTGTATTCAAAATGTGGATTTTTTTAAACCAATTTCCCCACCTGTCCACAATTTTGTGTTTCAAATAACACAAAGGTAAGGCTGAGCTTTGCATAACTCCATTTGTGCTGCAATTGTACAGGTCTTAGATCATGCAGCACCTTTCACCCCAGAGTTACTATGAGAAGGTAGAAACGTCTCTCCAGGAACACTCACCTTTTTTGCGATGTAACACATTTGCTCAGCAGGGAGATAGTCAAAGGGGAAGACGAATCTCCAGTTGAAGTTGCCCTCTCCTCCCATAGACCTGTAGTGCACATCTGTCTTCTGCTTGTTCTCCTCGTGGCCAACCAGCCAGCTGCAAAATGCAAACACATTGCATGAAAAACTAGAAACACACCAAGGATTTTGGAGTTTGCTCAACATCCCAGAGGCCATGAGCAGGCAATAAAGTGTCTCTCATCCCTGTGGCTGCTATCTGTAGGGGTAACCTGGAGCCCATAGGAGACTTGAGAGGGAATGCAACAGTCCCTGCAGTGTTGGGAGATGAACCGGTGCTGGTGGTAGCAGCCTGAGCAGCTCTGCAATCTCTTCTCCTCCCTCCCCTGTTTTTTATGGATGTTTTAAAGACTCCACAACACCTTAAGCTCTGTCTTGAAGTTTCACTTACCCATCCATAAGCACACATCAGCTTCTAACCTGCTTTGGTGAGAGCTCCTCTCCCCTTTGCAGCCACCCCAACAAACTGACTTTGTAGTTAGCCCCTAAACCAGTCCTGTTGATGAGGCAACCACGCTAAAGGACCAAAGGACCATTTTTTTCCCTCTGTTCTCTGTCAACTTCTGAGAGATATTATGTGAAAGTCCTAAATGGCCAAGAAGTTCTTCCCCGGGAAAATCCCAGAGTGGCCAGACCTTGATGTGGCCAGGGTGGTTCCCAGCCGCTCCTGCTAGAGGCAGCTCCTCGCAGCACAGTTTCCCTCCTGGTCTAAAAGAGTTTGCGGTGGTCACTCCACAACCAGTCCAGGGGCAAAGGGAAAACTTTCCATAACAACTACTTTTTTCCAGCTGTGAGTTTTGAAACTGTGGGGTTTTCATTCTGCCCTCTTTCCCTGTCCCAGATTTTTCAGTCTTCAGCAATCAACAAAACAAAACAAAACAAAACAATAAAACATGTCCATTTGTGTATTTGGAGCCCTTCTGGAGGAAAGCCAGAAGATTCAGAGGGAATCTCTAATGAAAACAATTATCTTGCTTGATTGTTTTCCACTTAAATTGAAAATAAGGCTTTTTTGCCCAGCTATACAAATGATTCCCTCTTCTCCAGTGCCTGAGAGGAGCACATAATCCACCCCAAATGTGTTGTGGGAGACAGGGAAGAGAGGTCTACTCAAGGTCATCCTACGGTACACATCACATGCACATGTGCTACACGCATAGCGAGGGCTTGGTGGCAGTGGGAATTGTGTGATGAGGTTACACTAATAATACTTAAACTGTGGCTGGATTATTTGATTTGATCTGATAGGATGCAAATGGCAAGCCTGTGTATTTATCCACATCCCTCAAAGCTTGGCAGGGCCCCTCGGAGGATGCAGTGTGAGCGCCCTCTCCTTGCAGGCAAACAAAAGGACAAATAAATGGCTTGATTTGGATGCCTCTTTAGCACACTTTTTGGTTTTTTCTTGCAGAATTTGCAGCATCCTCCTCACTGCAGGAAGGAGATGCCAGAAATCAAAAGCATTCAAGTCACGGTGCCCCAGAATTAAAAACATAATGTAGGAATGGCCATGGGGACCAACCAAAGGTCTATCTTGCCCAGTATCCTGCCTCTGACCAGGGCCAACAGCAGACATCCAGGTAAGAGTACAGGATTGGGGCAAACACATCCTGGTACCTTCCCAACACATCTCTCCAGACTCCAATAATTTGCAGGTCAGAGATTTTTCTGAGCTATAGAGAACGTTTTTGTACTTAACAGGACTGGGTGTATTTTTAGCCCATTAATTCACCCAGTATTTTTTAAATCCATGCAATATCCAAAGGCAAAGTTAGGTTCTTAAATCTAAGAGGCAACTTTGTTCTCAAAACGAGCACACCTCCCTCTTTGCTCAGCACAAGTGTAAGATTTTGGAGGACCCAGGCCACCCTTTTATTTAGGAACCCAAAAGGGCATGCAGGTGAGTTTTAAAGATGCCACATAACAGTACATAAATCTTAGTAGTGGTGGTTGGTTGGAAGGGGACTCCGGAAACTTCTAGTCCAATTGGGTCAAAGCAATACTGGTTTTACATTGAAATGTCTTAAAAAACTTGCAAGATGATGAGTGAAAACCTCCCACCTCCCGTGTGACCTGGTTCAGTGTTGGTCCATCCTCTTGGTAAAGTAAAACTTTTAATTTGGAAATTTGACTATGAAAACAATACAAAAATATCCTCCATCTATGACAGTGACAGGGAGGGCTGTTAACTCAAAAAACCATCTTCATTTCCTAATGAATATGATTTACCCACGCTACCACCCTTTTGTATGCCTACAGCACAAGTCTTTAGGAAGGGAAGGTCTCTCTGAACTCAGCCTTGCACAACCTAAACTTGGTTGAGACCTCTTCATGCTGTTATAAGACTATCAATAAATAATTGATTAAATTAAATAAAATAAATGGCAACTGCCTCAGGCATAACAGAAAAGCTCCTCTTTCATTTACCCACCTAACTGACCGACAATAATTTACATATTATGTAGAAGATAATGTCCAAGAGACTGAGATTACAGCCCTGGCCTTGCCTAATGGGTAAAATGGAGAATGAACCGGCAATAGCCTCCTCAGAGAAGCACTGTGAGATGTTCTGAAGGAAAGCCACAGGTAGAAGCTCCTTATCCATTGAGTTCACCCTAAAGTAGGCTCCAGCCCTGCTCAGGAGGCAGCGGTGGATGGAAGGAAAGGTCCCCACCAAAGCAACACCACGCCATGGTGGTGAAGGTCACTTTGCCCACCGGGTCCCCTGTCTGTAGGACAGATGCTTAAGCACAAGAAGGACCATTGCCTCCCCTCCCAATAGGATTATTCAGGCCTTATCCAGAGATGCTAATGATGCAGCCACTTAGGGGGGGAAGACGAGGAAGTTGAGCAAGATTTTTAACTCATTTGCAGCATTGTGAGATTTGCTTGGTCATTGGGGATGCTAAAAGCCAGGCAAGGGCTATCAGCAAGCGCTGGATGCTCTCACTTTCCCGGTAACACCCTGCAAGCACTACTATTTCAGAGCCCCAAAGTGCACAGAGCAGCTTAGCTGGAGCTGATAACAATGCACTTGATGTGAATACCAGGTAAGCAGCACGCATTCTGGATTTACAGGAGGAAAATTGGGATTGTAAAAAAGGGATTTACAGTCTGTTTCAAAATCCTACCTCTTCCTGTCCATAAATCCAAAGAACGCACAAAATAAGTAAGTCCCTTGGCTGGGATTGCACCATTTTACACAAGATAAAACATAAATGGAGTCAGGCAGAGAAGGGAATGTGCCAGAGGAGTTACTGCTGGTTGCCACATTTTTTTGTGTTTCAAGGAAAAAAGGGAGTTCCAGAAAAAGCAGCAATGCAAACAAGCCAACCTATGTATGTGGAACAAGCCCATGGCTGTCCCGGGAGAGGAGCTGGGAAGGAGCCGGCAGTGGAAATGCAGATTATGTGCCCCTCTCTCCAATGGCTAGGCTGCTTCCCCACATCTTATCTCTCTAAATGTAAATATTGTCATGGTAGCATCCAAGAGATGCAAAGAAAAACTTGACGTCGTGAAGCAGTTATGAGCCCAGCAGAGACGTGTCTGCCAAGAAGGTGGATCCATAACTGGAGAGGTGTGAATGGTCCCTTCATCCCAGTGCGGCTTCGTGTCTGCCACAGTAATGTTCTTGCAAAGGCCACGTTAACTCCTTCACTGCTGCTCTTGCGCCTTCGGGCTATGGTACCCAGCGGACACAGAAGCAGGGTGGCTTACCCTTTGACGTAGATGTCACTCATCTTCTCCCCTGTGATGCTGAGGTCATCGAGGATGACGTCCTTGGTGTTCCAGATGATGCAGCGCAAGAAGAACCTGGACAGTCCCGGGAACAAAAGCAACATGAGAGGGTGGAAATCTTGGTCCAGAGCCCACCTAGACAGCCTGCTTGTGCTACTCAGCTATTTAGCTGAAGGAGCTGAGACATGACTCATCTTTCTCTGAAGATGAGCCCACGTAGACATTTCTCAGCTGGGTCGGTGAATCCCTCCCCATCTGACATCTCCAAGCCCTCTCCTTAACCCTCACAAACAGAAAGTGCTGGAACCAGCACCGCACTGAGTAAGAAATGAAAAACAAGTTACCTCTTGGCTTTGCGTGGCGTGATGTTGAAAGGGGGGCCAGGCTGACCCAGAGATTTTGGAAACAGGTCCACCCACATCTGCAGCTTTCCCTGTATGGAAGGAAAGACATATGAAGCCTGGTGAGCCTCCTAACTGGGTTACCTTCACGTCCTCAGTAAGACCTAGTAGTGGAGAGAGAAAATATCAAGTGCTCCAGTGCTCCTTCTTTGAAAACTAAGGTTTCCTGAATGGAAAGGTGTCATTAAGCATTATATTAGAATTATTTTAGTGATAGCTGGGTATATGTTAATGGCTTGCAATATATAAGTGGTTGATGTGGATAAGCTGAAGGTGCACTCTCCATGGCTGACTGACTTTACATAGGGACAGACTAAAGACTAGGTCCGTGGGAGGTTCCATGGGAGAAGCAAGCAGCTCACCTGTCTTCCATGGTGTCACCAGCTGGACAGCTGGTTTATGGGTTTCTGACCATGGCAGTGGAGGATGGGATGAGGAGAAGGGAATCTAATTCCACGTTCACAAAATACTTCTAGGGAGAGAGCAGCAGAAATGCAGCTGAAATCTCAGGGGGGGTGTTTTTAGGTGGTCTCTTTTACTGTAAAACACCAATGGGTGCCAATAAAATATTTTATTGTGCAGTCTCGAGGGTTGAAAGAAAAAAAAAAAAGCCATCCTTTGACAATCAGCCCATCACAGAGGGGTTTGTGGTTTGCTTGCTTTTTGGCAAAAAAATCTTCCATTTCAGCAGAAAACTTTAAAAGCCCAACCTGGCTTTTAGCTCACTACAAACAGCCTGACAGAGCCAGCCTGTTCTGTGGCTTTGGAGCAGGTCAGAGCCATGCTTTAGGGAACTGCCCTGAATGCAGCAACTACTGAGTCACACAGGTTAATCCCCTGGACCCAGCATCACCCTCATGGATACTCTTGGTTAGAAGCACCAGTGCAGGGCAGACCCTGATCGCTCTGCCCGTATGCAACCCTATGTCACAGAGGAATTCTTCCTACTCTCCATGGCTGGTCCAACAAGACCACGACACCTGTACCTGTAAGTACAGCACAGACCCACTTGCCAACAAATAGCAGCCACCTCCTGCCTCTAATCATCATTTTCATTGGGTGAATTAACACGAAAAGATGTTAGAGTAGTTGCCAGTGCATTTACTTCTGCCGACAACCCTCCTCTCCCACCGCTGGAGTGGTGGTCTGGTTAAAAATGAACCACAGAAGGGAAAAGGTTGAAGCAGTGCAGATCAGTGGCTGTGCACATTTACAGCAGCTGCAGAGCCGGTCTCTTGAAACTGCCTTTGCAGTGCAACTGGAACATGTATGACAGATGATAATTAATCATTTTGTTCTTCAGGAAGCAGCATTTTTTGATCCAAATGCATAAAGTACACATATGTGTTAATCAAGGAAAAGGGGTTAGGCCAAGTACAGATACCTGGGTTTTGATTGGTTTTGGATGGAAGCCCGTTTAGTTTTCATTTGGCTTAAACACATCCAGTCTGCAACAGTACTAACACTTTACACCTCCAAGGGTGGGTTCGTGCTGCAGAAATCATGCTGCTGCATTGCCAAAGGAGCCTGCGGTATCATTACCATCGTAGAAGAATTCTGCATTAAGATTTTCAGATCAGAAATGGCTTTCCCACCAAAAAAAAAAAAAAAAAAAAAAAAAAAAAAAAAAAAGAAAAACAACAAAAATAAAAATAAAAAATTGTGACCAAATGCTGATGAAAATGAACACAGGAGACTGGAATCGATCTCCCAAGCACCCTGAGCAAGTCAGCCACGGAGCTGAGCTCCAGCCTGTGTTTGATAGCCAGTGCTCTGCTCTGTCCCACAAGCTGAATCCCCTCCCTGGGAACGGCCCATCTCCCGGGGCAGGTACCCCCAGCACAGCTCCACAGCGAGCCAGCCACCTGGTTAACGTTGGATGGAGAGGAGATGATGCTCTCGGTCTTGCCTTGGACACGTCACACCACCCACCTGCTCGATTTCTGGCTGGAGAGGGCTGTACAGACGTCTGGTCTCCACGTGCTCCGGCACCAGCCCTTGCTTCCTCAGGGCGTACAGGGCAAGACGCTCCTCCGCTGGACCCAGGTGGGGGTTGAGGGGTTTGCCGTCCTCTGCCACAGAGCAGACAAAAAGCGGCGTCACACCGTGCCAGGGCTGTGCGGGGCCGGATTCTGACCGCCCGGCGGGAGCAAGCACGAGCCCACCAGCCTCGCTGCAGCCAGGAGCGAGCAGGAGGAGCACAGCCCTGGTTTGCAAATCCACTGTCATCACAAACCCTCCTGGGCACAGGGCAACCCGTTCCCAGTGGGACATGTGGGCAAATCCACCCGGTGGGACCTGCGGGCACTCTCGTGCAAGTCCCCCCCCCCCAGATCACAGCAAGTGAAACACTGCAAGGACCAAGTTGAAGCAATGAAAAGGGAGAGTCCAGTCTTTGACCCTGCTCGAGGGTCCAGGCCCCCTAAACTCAGAGCAGTTGGGGCTGCAGGGTCCCCAGCAGCCCTCCAGCCCATGCTGCTGCTCTGCTGCCATTCCCACCCCCAGCAGAGGTTTATCTAACGTGTGATCAAAGCTCTTCAGGGAGAGGAGATGAAAGGGTCTGCTCCAGTGCAGTTTGCAAGCACTCGTGTGATGGATATTGTTTAAATCCCATCATTTAAAACCATCCAGGATCTTCAGCTGGGCAGAGAGGAGTAGAGCGGGACTGAGCTCGCAACGGGGTCCTGCTTCTTCTCCGCTGGGTTCAGGGTGAAAGACAGAAATGAGAGGAAAAGGAGGGCCATGCAGACACCACCAGCACAGCTCAGTGGCTTGTCCTAGTTGCTGCTCTGGTCCTCACTGCTCCCACTGGGGTATTTGTGGTCTTTCATCCAAGCAGGCTAATGCACGACAGCCACAGCAAACACCTAGCCATCCGTGAGTAGACCTGAAACCATCTCCACCTTCTCAACCCGCTCCACACGAGACCCTCATTCCTTCACAAACAGGTCAGACAAGACCTATCAGTAATGGACATTTTTGCCTTCTCTGTCCCAGCATTCAGGGTCCCTGTTACATCCATCCAGGGATAGAAGATGGCCAACTTGGCCTTGGCTGAGCCTGCTCCTGCCTCCCCATCCCACATGCCATGCTGGGGCTGGTGGAGGACATCACCCCCGAGACAGTTCCCTTTCAGCCACAGCATTTCAAGGCCATGTACCTTCAAGGACCTTTGAAATGAAATGTGCTCCATAAATATTATTACAGCTCTGCAACTTTCAGGTGATATATCCCAGCTCCTTTCTTGGCAATATCTTGAAGTGGTTAACTTCAGACATATGGGCTATTTCCCAAGCAGTGGAAACCTGGCGTGCGTGTGCGTGTGCGTGTGCGTGTGTGTGTGTGTGTGTATGCACAGGAAAAAGAAAAAGCCCCTCTCAGAAAACAACAAATGTGGGGGTTATGGAATAATGGTCCGGGTGCAGTGCTTGTAAAACCCATGCTCTCGTGTTTAATAGCTTCACTTTATATCGCCAGGTTCAGATCTGACATTGCTCTGCGAACACAGCTGGTTTCCAGATCTCCTTGAGGTCAAGCATCAGACTTTGTTCTGTTTTTTGAACTGATTGCCATTAAAGCAGAGGAAGGTGAAAGGCAGGGGCTGGGAGAGGGGGGAAGACCCCGCTCGGTTTAACACCTTTCCAGCCCTTGCTGAAAACCTTTCACATAACAAGAGGCTGCAAAGGAGCTGTTGCTTCCCCACTCCTCCTCCTCCTCCTAACCGTGAATTTGTGCCTTGATTCCCAAGAGCAGGGAGAGGGATCAGTCCTGGGTTGTGCCTTGCCTCATGCCTCCGCAGGCCAAATCCTCCTTGATGGCTCTGCAATACTGTAGTGGCCTTAGTAAAGTCAAACTGCAGCTCCTGGACCACGTACAGCAGGGTTTCACATCCTCCCTGGGCCAAAACCCCCTTTCCATGCTTTAAAGCAGAGTTTTCTCTGAAAGGCATACTTCTGCCCCAAGGATGCCAGTTAGACAGGCACAAGTTGATGCCCAGGATATTACAGGTGTCAGTATTAGGGGGGGGGTGGTGGTGGGGTGCAAACAAGAAAATGCCTCCCCAGCACTCGGTGGATATTTTCTCCTTGCTGTCAGAGGCTGATTTTGCACTTCCAGCTGGAGCACACCTCGCCCCCCCAGGCATGAGCCACCGTGCAATGTGCTGGGCACTGTGCGTATGATATTGTCTCCCTCTAGTGACTCCAGACCCAAAACGCAGAGATGCAAAAGGCACAACCGCTCCTCCAACCAGCCCAAGCAGCAGCTGGAAGATCAGGCTGGAGCCTCTCCGGCTGCGATGGACTTTGCTGCTCCCAGCCTGCCTGTATTTGGTTTGCTGCAAAGCAGCAAAGGACAGTCACTCAAGGCCAGAGTTAACGTGGCTGAATTGCAGGTCTGGGTTCGACCCCAAGGTTTGGTGCAGATCCAGCTGCAACCTGCAGGCTTTGGGGCAGAGCCAAGCTTGGAAAAAGTGCAGAGCCAACCTGGAGAGCAAGGTGGGGAGGATGGGGACATGCTCATCACCCAGTCCTGGCCTCCATGATAACCCCCCACCATGATATGTTCATGACCTCCAACTCCATCCCTTGCTCTGGATAAAGGAAAGCTATTTGCTACCCTGAAGCACCCCCATTGCCGTACCCAGTTCAGAGAGGATGTACTCTTGCTCCCTGAAGATGACCCTGTCGGACTTGTAGGTGGGAGCCTTGTAGTTGTGCTGCAGGGAGAAGAGGTGAAGCAGCTGGGAAGGACGGAGTTGGTCTCGCCACTGGTTGGGTCCAGAGCTGAAACCAAACAGAAGGGAAAACAGCGGCTCAACACATGATAAAACATCTTCCAGCCTCAACAAGGGGCAGCAGCAGCATTACACTAAAGAGGACTGGTCTGAGGAAGGTGCAGCTCGCTCTGACTCAGTGTTCACTGGGGAATGGAGCTGCATGTCCCACAGCCCATTTAGCCCCAGCTTGCAGCGCTGGGGTGCCCTGATAGCCCCCCCAGACCCATCATGTCACCTTTCAGCTGGCCCTGTGCATGGGGAGGGTCCTCACCACGGTGCCCAAGAGGTATCAGGGCCGTAACAGGATCTCCCCAAGGACATTTATGTTATTTGAGGCATTTCATGCTTCTGGAGGAGAGCCAGGGCTCAGGGAAGTTCCTTAAATGTGGGGTTTCTCTGGTGTGAATCTTCTCAAGGCATAACTCTGTGGTGAAGTACAGCACCGGTCAGGTCCCCGTGGGACAGCAGATCCCTGGGCTGAGACATCGCCCTGGTCCCCATGGCCAGCTCGGCACCGCACAGCCCTGGCAGATAGAGAGACCCGCTGCCTGAGCCCACAGAGGTACCTACATGCAGTAGGTTTGGGGGAGGCCACAGCGCGCCCCGTATTTTGACAGGAACCGGTTCTCCAGGTCTATGACGGTCTCCCCAATCTTCTCATCCTTCGACAGGAGGTCGTAGTCGTAGAGCGTGATCTTCAAGTCCTTCTCCAGGGGCAGCGTGCAGCTCAGCTCGAACATCCTGCACAACAGGAGCCAAGAAATACCCATGAGATGGAGGTTCACGCTGCCGAGAGCCCCACGGGAAACGGACCC
This sequence comes from Haliaeetus leucocephalus, assembly GCF_000737465.1. NCBI lineage: Eukaryota > Metazoa > Chordata > Aves > Accipitriformes > Accipitridae > Haliaeetus > Haliaeetus leucocephalus. The sequence continues at coordinate 5,619,914 of NW_010973177.1, forward strand.
ACGCAGCACCCCAACCCACCAGTCCCGGGAAGGGCAGTACACCTGCTGCGCATCTTTGTCACGTTGGTCCAGCACTATGGGTGCTGTGTTGTACTGGCTTAGCATGTGGAAATGCAACTAAGCAAGCATGCCTTGGGATTATTTTTGCCTGGTTGAATTATCCTCGAGCAAACTTTGCCCCCGCTTAGTTTCTCCATCTGCTAATTAGACATGACGGTGGTCACTGCAATATCCAGGGAAAAAGAGCAGCAGGTGAGAGTCAGGAATCATCATTGCTATGGAATTTGAAAGGGGAGAAATGACAGCTTTGGAAAACCATCTGCTCTGTGAGCCCAAAGAGCAAATGTCCAAAACAGGAGTCAAGCCTGCCTGGGCCAAGCTTGTGGTCAGAGACTGACCCTCAAAGCCTCCTTGTCCCCTCCTTCCAGTTCTAAACACCTTTATTCTGTGCTGTCTCCTCTGCCATCATTACACCACAGTCCACATACTGACATAAAATAAAGCAAGAGCAAACCTTCCTCTCCCTCCTCAAATAAAGGACGGCAAGAGCCAAAGCACCAAGACCCTGCCAAAACACAACACCCCGATCCAGACCGAGCTGGCGCTCGTGGATGTTGGCGATGTGGAAGGTGGTACGGTTGGGTGAAAAGGACGGTCCCGGTCTGACCCAGCACTACCAGGAACCCCTCCACCTGCTGCTGAAAGGCAGGCAATGCCGGGGAGAGACCCGGTGCCCACTCCCACCGTCAGCACCCACCCCACAGCAGCTTTTAAGGAGGGGAAGTGAGTGATTATGCCACCAATTAAGAGTGCAGGAGGAACTGGGGTCAGCAGAAAGTAATTAGCTAAAGCTGGACGGCAGCCAGCCGCCCAGGGAAAAGCTCGTGAAACGGGAGGTTTAATAGCCGCCAGCAGCCAGGACCTCGGTTTTACATCTTGCTTTAAAGACCGGGTGGGAGGTGCAGCACGCTGTCTAGACGGCCTCTGGCCGCGAGCCAGGCTTCGCAAAGCGGGACTTGCTCAGCCTAGCAGAGCTCACCGGGGTCTGGCTGTGGGCTCTGTGACGGGGCAGGAGGTCCTAGCCCACCGGAGACCAGGGCTCCCTCATGCTAGGTGGGGAGCGACCGCTTTGCATTCGCCGTCGGAAAGGCAGAGCTGCCGTCTCCATTTGGCAGAAGAGGAGTAAAGGGCTTGTCTAATGCACGCTGCGGTCTCCGAGGTCTCACCAGTATCACCCTCGCCATCCCTCTCCCTTTTCCTCCATCCTTGCAGATGGGGTATCTCCCTCTCCATCTTGCTTTGTTGGGAAGGTGTCACGGCATTGACAGCCTGACCTGGCAAGAGCCGCCTGAGAAAGCCAGCTGGATGTCGTATGGAGTAGAGCTTGACCTCTGTTTGTGCTGAAGCATAACCCCCTACGTCTCATCCCAGCTTTTCTGGGAGACCAAAGTCCTATCGACACGTGGAGGCTGAGCACCAGGTTTTCCTTTGCCTCCCACCGCTTCGCCTGGTCCCTATGGTATTTCCAGCTCTGACGAATACCCTTTTCTGGAAACAACATCATCTTTTGCCTTTTATCACAAGTTTGCGGCCCTACTGCGAGGCAAACAACTCAACCTGTCCATATCGCGTTTATAGATAATTCTTTTTCAGAGCATCTGATTTTGAGGTGCCCCATGCCACAGCCTAACCAAACAGGTCTCCATTCATCATGTCTTTTCTTCAGACATTTAACCAAAGTGCCTACATGAGAAGCAGAGTTTCGCCAGACTCTCTCTGCCCTCAGTGGGATGAGGCAGATGCCTCCACAAGGGAATTTGAGGTCTGAACAACCCTCTTGTTGTCTCTGGTGATGACAGAGCAGACCCAGTCCATGCTCCTCAGCTCTAAAGTCCCAGGGACAAGATGAACACGAGCCATGGTGGGTAGGACAGTGGCTGAGCCACGGCCAGACTCACTTCAGACGTGAGCCAAGAGCACGCCAAGGGAACCACAGGATGGTTTGGGTTGGAAGGGATCTCTAACAGTCGCCCAGGCCAACCTCCCTGCAATGAGCAGGGACATCTTCAACTAGATCTGGTTGCTCAGAGCCCCGTCCAACCTGACCTGGAATGTAGGTTGGAATGGGAAGCTCTGGCTGGCCCGGTGCTCTTCCCTCAATATGACATTAAAAAACCCCACAGAGTCCAGACTGAACCAAAACTTACTTTCCAAAGACAGGCTCCAGAGTACAGGGAAGGTAATTTTCTTGGTCATTAATGGATTTCTTTCCCACGGAAATCTTCACATAGGGATCACACTAAAGACGAGCATGAAAATAAATGCAAGAAAGAGTCATAGCACAGCAAGAGTGATGGCAAAGGAATAACTCTGCCTCTCTTTGTCCCAGCAAGCAGGATCTTCCACTAATCTTGACTAATGCCTATTTTCAATTATAGGGCAGTCTGACTGTTAACTACAAATCTGTGACCATCAGCAAGAGCTACCTGCACTGCAATTCCTTTTTGAGGATGACCGAAGGACCAGTTACCAGTGTGGGACAAGAGTCCAAGACCTTCTGAGGCCAATGGGATGGAAAAGCAATAAAAGAGCATGAAAAAAATGACTTATGGCTTCTTCGATGGACTGGGCTTGCTCTGAAGTCCACAGGATGTTCCCGTTCTCATCTGAGTCACGTATTTTGGGGTTCCATCGAGGTCATCATTTTTTAAGTTTGAGGTCTACTCAAAAAAGGATTTACATATGCAGGGGACTAAAATGTCAAAGGAAAAACATTTTGTTTCAAAAAATATGGCTTAAAACCTTTCATTTCCAAGATGGTGCAACAACTTTAAAAAAAAAATAAAATGGAAGCATATTTTAACATAAAGCCTCATTGTGCATCTAAAAATTGTATCAGATATTTTTACATTTTTAGCAAGTTTTTAAGCTTCTTTCTCACAACTAAAACTATTCTGGGAAACCAGCATAAATTTGAAAAGTGGTTAAATTAACTGGAGTCAGCATTTTTACCAGGGGAAGAAGGAAAAAAAAGAAAAAAAACAACTTCACCTAAAAGATTTCACCCAGCTTGAGTCCAGTACCTGAGGTCTCACCATCTTAGCTCGCATGAAAAAAAAAAAAAAATCAAAAAAAAAAAAAAGGAAAAGATATTGGCTAGTTATGCACCCTAGAAAAAACACCCAGGCCAAGTTCCTCATCACTTTTCCTTGATCTGCAGATTTTTTTAAGAAGCGAAGGATCGAAAAGCAGTGCTCAGGGAAGGTCTGCAGTGTGAGCAGGGACTGGGCATCCAGGGCTCTCCTTTTGTCTCCCCTTGACTGGGACGAGCTTCAGGAGACACCACAGCATAGAAGGAAAGACTGTGGGTCAAACTTGGATTGGTTTTGGTTTTCAGCGTCAAAAAAGCATTTTTTCTTCTCCATCTTTTTTTTTCTATAGGAGTCTCTTATGGGGGGTTTCTAAGAAATTGAAAACCTTCATTCCAAGTCCATTTTCAAAAACAGGGCAGATTAAAAACCGGTTTTGTTTTGTTCATGTCAAAATATTTCCCATACTTTTTCCCTGCTTTGCAATGGAACAAAGAGAGTTAAGAAGGACTTTTTCCCTGAGTTTTTTTGCAAAGTGAAACAAAATGAACATTTTCTTTTTGAACCAACACAATTTTCTTTTTGCACTGAATTTTTCTTCGAGGCTGGCAAAGCTTTGCAAAAAGCAGTCATGTGAAAGACATAATTTTGTTTCCTTTGGCACTGAGGTATAAAAAAAAAAACCCAACTCATTTAGCTATTTTAACTAGCCCTACTGAAAAATCCCTCAGGATGGAAGAAGAGTTGGCTCCTGGGATTCCCAGATGTTGCAATGGAGGCAGAAAGAAGGGGTAAATTTCTCCTTTTTGCTGTCACTGTTGTTTCTAAATTTTAAGCCTGATCTGTAAATTTTCATCAATTACGACTGACCTGTTGGAAGAGCCCAACCCATGAGCCAACACTGAGGTCCACCAGAGCTTGCCCCAGCAGGAGGATACCTTTCCATTGGTGTCCTTGGGCTGGAGGTCGAAGGCTCGGATGACATAGACCCTGACAAGACACTCCTGGGGTCCTCTGGCCGGCAGCTGGTGGAACTGCCGAGGTGGCACTGGGACTCGCGGGTCATCGGGGAGAGGGTAAATTTTGAACGAACCCTGTGAAGGACAGACATGGTCAGCTGCGCTTGCACACCCACATGTGCGGATGGGTCTTGTGTGAGCAGGCTTGCAACGACAGTCTGGATGCTTGCATAGCATCATAGCATAGTTTGGGTTGGGGGGGACCTTTAAAGGTCACCTAGTCCAACCCGCTGCCGCGGGCAGGGACATCTTCAGCTTGAGCAGGTTGCTCAGAGCCCCATCCAACCTGACCTGGAAGGTTTCCAGGGATGGGGCACCTACAACTACTACAATGCTGGGGACAGAGCCCAGATCCTGACCCTCTTCTGTCTACTAGACCAGACCATGTCCTGCCAGGCTCCTCATGGTCGAGGGAGTTAGGAGCGGGGTGGTGAGCCCCTGTATCATTCACCCCTTTGCTTGAACATCGATGCAAACTCTGCTACACCCCTGCACAGAGCACCTCTCGCCTGTTCATCCTTTCTCTCTTCTGCTTCACTGTTGTTTGAGCCTTCAAGCTATTAAAGTGGTGTGAAGGGGCCTTGCTCCCAATGCCAACTAGCCCCCCCCAAAAGGTTTAGGCTGAGACTTTCAGGGACAGTTTGAGGGTTCCTGAACAAGGCAGCTGGTTCCTGAGAGAGGGATGGGAGGAGGAGAGAGAAAATGCAAAAATTTACAATTATTTTATTCACGAGAGCTGATTTCCTCCCAGTGAAGTGGCAGAATCAGTCTCTGGGTATTGTTTGGGGGAGGAGAGTGCTGGGTAAGAGTGGGATTTAAAAAAAAAAAAAAAAACAACTAGAAAATTTTAATCCCTCTTCTCTTGCAAATAGGCTAAAGGTTAAAAAAAGCAAAGGATGCACCGCTTCTCTGCACTGGGCAGACACCTCTAAAGGGAGAGCTCTGAGCACCAGTGTGGTGAGACCACCAGTGCTCACCCATGCTCCCACTGCTGCCCCAGAGGAAGAAGATGCTCCATCGCTTAAATCCAGCATCAGTTTCAGATGGGTTTTTGCTCCAGGGTGACGGCACAGCCTAGACTGTGTTTGAAGCACGCAAGGCACTCGCTGCTGGGAATACAGCAGCCAGACCTGCACAGGCAGGTTGTTCAGACTGGGACCAGTGGTCTACTTTTATAGCTTATTTCTCACTGAAGTCCTACCCAAAAATAGTCATTTGGCGTCACCCCGCTCAGCAGCAAGACCTTCCACCCAGCAGCGTGTGTTCCTGGGTACAGGTAGAAAGAGAGACCATCACACCTTGAACTCCCCCACAACCGAGGGGTCATCATTCGAGTCCTGTGACCGGCCACGATACAGCTTGAAGGTGTGGCAGAAGTCAGAGAGATGCTCAAAGTCCTCCACATTCTCCAGCTCCGTCTCGTAGACCTGGGGAGGGAGAGATGGGGGGCAAGGCGGGGGCAGAGGGGGACCAGCTGCATGTCTCTGCCGATCTGGGACAAGACTTGACCCAAGCTCCTCAGTCTGGGGGAAATACCACCCACTGGGACAGAGTCCTGGGACCTGTCACCCTTGTTGCCCCCCCAGGACAGTGATGAAGAACAGACCTTGAGCAACCCTACAATAAATAACAGCACATCACAGAAGACCCAGACTAAGCCAAGGTGTTGCAGAAGGTTTTTCACCAGCCAAAGAGACCTTCCTGCTGGGAACATTTTCCTTAAGACCAGGCCAGGTCTGCCCCATTTTATTCTATTTGGGCTCCTGTGTTAATTTTAGCAGTTCTTGTAACAGAGTACCTAAATCTCCCTCTTCCCTAAGCAATCTCTAGCATTCCTTGTTGTTCCCAAACACTTTTCAGGGTGGCAGTTCCCCACCTCCTCTGCCACTTTTCTAAGTGACGATTTTGTGAAGGCTGCAAAGTGGAAAGTTACCAGAAAGGATTTTCTAAAGAAAACTGAGTTTTCAAAACAGTTATTTTTTAGAACAAAAGTACTTGTTCTCACAGTAAAATTATCTTTTTTTTACTTCTTTTGTCCCAGAAGAAAAAAAAAGCCTAAACCCTCAAAAAAAATCAAAGCCTCTGGAAAAACATCATGGGAAGTGCAGGTCCAATGAGCCAGAACCAGCCGAGGCCACTTACCTTCAGGGTGTCAAAGCCCTTCTCTAAATAGCAGCCACATTTTTCCCTCTCTCCTGTGGAAGCATAGAATTTGCTCCACCAGTCAATGAATTCTTCCTCCTGCGGCAAGGGATACCAAAGTTACACATCTCCACGAGCAAACCCCCGTGATCAACTAATCTCCCATAACTGCTAGAGGTGAACTTATAGAATCATAGAATCGTTTAGGTTGGAAAAGACCTTTAAGATCATCGAGTCCAACTGTCAATCCAACACCACCATGCCCACTAAACCATGTCCTGAAACTCCTGTCCTGTGCACCAACCCCACGGCACAGCTGGGGCTTGGTGGGTCTCTGTCCTGCAGAGGCTGTGAAGCTATCGTGACCCCAACCTGCAGCTCCTCACTCCCTGGTTTCAAGGTGCTTTTGGGATGCTTCCAGCCCAAATCCAGCTGTTGCAGCCACAGCAACGCCATGGACGTGGACCTGTCAGCAGAGAGGATGATTCTCCATGGGAGGAGGAGGCAGAGCTCACAAGAAGAAACTTTTTAGACCGGGGCAGATTTGGGCCATTTGGGTGGTGGTCTTCCCAGGACCTCAGCGCAGGACCACACAGGGGATGAGACTAATTAACTCTCATGCTAACATGGTCCTGACAGCCTGAAATTCGGGGAGGATGTGAGGGCTGCTCTTAAACTCGACCCCTGCTTTAGGCTTTGCCTGGAAGGTTTGGGGGTTTCTGGGATGGGGATTGCCTTTCTGGTTTGTGTCCCAGCACCATCCACCTCCCCATCCAAAGCACATTGGCAAACAAATAAATGCATAAAATGCATATAGTTCCACTAAAACCAAATGGCCCTCAGGTGCTGCACCTCTCTCAGGAAGAGTGTAACTCTCTTCTCATTGATATTATACAAAGAAACGGGCAAATCTCACACAGCCTCAGCCTCACAACATCACAGCCCACAGCCACAACACCATTAAGGAGCATTTGCCTCATCTGCTATGCAAACTGCATTTCAGCTCCAAGGATGCTGTTCCAAGAAGAAAGCCGGCTGCCGGCTTCAGCAAATGTATATATTTTATAAGAGCACCATTTTTGAAATTTATACAAGCAAAGATGAAGGGGCTTTGACTGTGATTCATGAAACATTCCTGAAAAATAATGATGTCTTATTTTAGAAGTCCACAAAATTCCATCACACTGACCTAATGGAGGAATCATAATAGAGGTTTATTGGATTTATATTTTAAGCCAACGGTGCAGGCTTTAAATTGATGTCTTGAATAGACATTGTTTTTAATAGAAATATTACATAAATTAACTCTGAGGCCTCTGCTGCCTCCCTTTTTTTGAAAAAATAAAAAAATAAAAAAATTTGCCTTTCATCGCTTCCCCTGTTTTATTGTTTAAAAAGCTACACTCTGACCATCATGGCTTTATTACGACATTCCACAGGTACTGAGTTACAAAGAAAGCACTTAAACTAATCTGACGACTTACCCATGGTATCTTCTGCAGCCCCAAAACAAAGAATTTGGTTAGATATTTTTGCTGATTTCTACTGATGTTCCAAAAAAAGGGGGGAAGAAAAAAAAAGGAGGCAAGGGGAGCAGCTGGAATGTTAATAGCAAAGGAGATTAATCCATTTGCCTGCAAATGGGAAAGCCAGGGAAAGCAATGGCTTCACTGCACAAGTGATTGAATTCAGGGATTTCATTTAGCAACCAGGTGATAGCCAAAATCATCTCTGGTGTTTTATCTTGGACATGGTACAGGAGGGTCCTCAGAGTCGGGGTCTGTGCCCTGAGCCTTGGCGCAGATGGCTGAGGGACGTCAAGCATCCTGCACGCCCTCTCCCACTTTTGCATGGACCCCACGGGGCTGCAATGGGGCGCACCCCCACGGGTGAGCATCACTGGTGGATAAATTTCACATCAAGTGACAGACGGCTAAAATTTTGGCTTAGGGAGAAGCTCACTCAGATGGGGTGAGCCACTGTCATGGTTATCAGAAGATCTGCTGTCTCCCCATCCCCATTCATTCCCTCTTCCCTCACGACCACAGCTCCCATGGAGCAGGGACCACCATAATGTGGGCTGGCACCTGCATCCCAAATGCCGTGAGACTGGAGTCAGGATTGCAAACACTTTCCCATTCCGCACCGACATAAAGTCAAGACCTTTCAAGCCCCAGGGTGCCCAGCTTTGGCATTTTCTGCTAAAATCGGAAGGTCAACATTTGACACAGGAGCGGCGGAGGAGGGTCCAGGACCATTTCACCAGGCAAGAGCCTGAATGGGAGCATTTCATCAGTTTTCCAGCAGCTCCGTGAGCATCCAGGAAAGGGGCAGCAGGAGAACCCCTTCCAGGGGCACATCCCAGAAGAGAGGAATGCCTTATGGCCAAAAGTATGGCGTGTCCAAAAATAAAGAAATTCAGATTTTTTTTAAAAATGCCTTTAAAACCAGAATTTCACCATCAGGCTGCAACTTCCCACTTGAAACATTTCTGGGATTATGGCTTGGACACAGCAAAAGCACTCAGACACATGCTTAACTTCAATCGAGTGTGCAAATCCCTCTGAAGTCAATGAGGCTCTTCAGACGCAGCCTTAAGGGCATTCTGGATCAGGCCTTCGGTTCAGCAGAGCCAGCAGCTGCCGTTTACTTACCACCTTCAGATAATAGGGAAGGAGGTTTAAGCTGTGCCTGATCTCCACGTAGGACTTTCACCCAGGGCTGTGCACATTGCTGTTGAGGGTACTGAAATCCTCCCCTCCCCTGGACCCCGAAATGCAGACCTGTGTCATCCCGGCAGCTCTCGGGGTGCTTTCAAGCTCATTTTGTTTCACCCAGGGGGGAATGCACCAGTTTTAACCTCAGTTTTGCCAGGGATGCTGAGCTAGAGCGATTTTCTCCCCACCGCCCAGGGTTTCCTGCAACTGCGAGATTGTCCCATCGGGTGTGTTCCCAGATGGGGACAGCAGGAGTCTGGGCTTGTCCAGCATAACCCAATTTTCACAAAATATGTTGAAATGGCCATTTTGGTCTGGAGCAAAAGGAGGCAGGGAAACCTGAGAAGTTGCCATGCAACGGACATGCTGGCTTCTGGTGAAATTTAGTCCTTATCATCGGCACCTTACAGGTTGGGGAAACTGAGGCACAGAGAGGTTAACGTCCAGACAGCAAAGCCAGGAGAGCAAAGCAGGCATGAGACAACCGAAGTCTTAATACTCATGCTTGCTCTCCTAGTGATTACACGCTCTTCCCTGTGGGAATATAGATAATTATAGCAATAATAAATACTGCCTCTAAAGAAGCTAAGCCACTGCCTCAGTCTCAAATGTACTCGCACCTCACATCTGGGAGGCAGATTTCCTGCTATGAGAAAGCTCTGCAGCTGGGATGAGAAGATCCCTCTAGAAACAGCCTGGACATTTATAGAGGCAGCTCCCCAGCTGTTTGTTACCACGCTTACCCTGCATCTCAGCCTTGGAGCGGGTGGTATTAGCATCCTCATCTGCTCCAGTGCAAAGGCAGCCTGGTCAGCTCAGCTCATTACCCGACTAAACTAACCCAGCCCAGCCCTGTCCTCCTGCGGGCACAGAAAACTCCAGCGGAGAGAACCATGGCAAACAGCTGGGGAACACAAAAATGTCTTTAAACACCGCAGCTGCACTCCTCGGGGTTTTCTGACCACATCCTAAATCCCTCTGCTGCTGTCTAGCATCGCTCCAGAGGTCGGCATGCCCAGGCAGGAAACCAAACGGCTCGCTGCTGCAGGAGGCATCCTCGGGGTGGTTCTGCAAGGAGACGGCAGCGACAAAGCCCACCAGCCACCCACCACCCAAGCAAGGTGCCACCTACCCCACGCCGGGGAGGCACGTCAGCCTCTGCTGCCCACGGGGAACTCTGTCACCTACAAATGCAGACCAGGAGCAGTTGCAGAAGTGCCTGGGAGGCAGGAAAAAATCAGATTTTTCCTGCTAGGAGGCCATGCCCTGCCCAAGACGCTGGGGTGGAGGTGTCACCAGCTGGGCTTGGGACCTCGCACCCACCAGACGTTGGGAGCCAGAGGAAACCTTTTTCGTGTTAACAAACCCCCCAGGTCCTTGAACTCCAACCTCTTCCCCAAGAGGGACTTGTCTTTCGTTATCCTTGGGTTAACCTGGTCCTTTCTCCTGGTTCCTTCAACCTATCTCAGGGACTTGCCGCAGCTCTGAGCAGCACCGTGCAGAAAGCAAGGCTGGAGGCAGGAGGAGAAAACCACATGCATCCACGCAGAGAGGCTGCAAGAGGACACGGCTTATCCTTCCATTAACTCTTCAAGGTGTGAACTGTCAGATGTTCATAAAGAGAAATTATCCATTTAGGACTGTTTCACTGGGGTTGGTTTTGGTTGGTTTTTTTTGGTTTTTTTTTCCCACAAAAATGTTAATTTTGCTCAGAAGTGGACAAAACTGTTTGTTTGCAGTGGGGGTTTTTTTTCACCCTGTTCAATCAGCCTACAATTAGCCATGTTCACCTGAAGGCAGCCACCCACGCACCTTCTTGCCACCATTTTTCCTCTGTCCTGCGGCTTATATTTGGGGATGCTTTCCCCTGCAACCCTGGCTGGTGGAAAGCCAGCTTGACGTGCATCCAGATAGGTCTGGAAGGGCTTTCACCCATCGCCCGTGGCAGTGCTGTGGGCTGTCCCCTGAGCGTGTGTGAAACACTGGGAGAAAAAAAGACGGCAGGAACGTGCCGGGGGGGCAACACTGGGCTGCAGAGTGGGTTGGCGACCGTTTTCAGCAAGAGATATCCAACACCAAGAGCTCTTCCAACTAACAGTAACAGGATAAGCCGTAAAATATGTGCTCTGATTTGGAACTAGCAAACACAGCAAATAACCAATTATTCCAAATAGTTTACAGATTTTGACTTTTTGTTTTTGGCTTGGGTTAGCTTTGCTAACTTGTCATTTGATGGGTTATTTGTATTTCTTACAACCAAAGCATGGCAAGCCAAAATAATGGTAAGAATAACTGCGTCGAAAGCACCTTAGAGTGCTTCTCAGGGGAGAACGGAGGCTCCTCGTTGCAGTTTCATAGCTCAGAGGTGTCTGAGGGCTCCTTGTGAGCTCCTCTTCTCTGGGAGATGCTCATGAACTGCCTGACTCCTGCTACTGCTCCAGCAAGATAAGGCTGGTGGAGAGGAGATCTTGCCAGACCCTTTCACAGCTGGGAATGCAGGAGCTGCTGGGGCATTAACCATGGGGGGGTCCTCTGCAAAGGGACAGCTCTCCTGCAAACCTGGGTCCCTCCACTCCCACCACCTGCCACCCACGTCGGTGCTTTCACACTAACCTCACATTTTCACTCATCAGGACCCGAAAGCTCATTTGTACTTCTCAGGAGAAGGAGCCTGCCTGCCCCTTCCATCCTGAGTCCTGAGCAGTGTGGAGGAGACACGGACAAGGACACCGTGCCAAAGAGGATTAGGGCCCTCAAAGCCCCTTGGTGGCAAACAGGTGCTTTGCAAAATGCAACTTTTCCTCGCCAAATATACCATCCTTATTCTTTGCTTGCACAAGCAGCTTTCTGGTAATTCCCAGCTGTATCTGTTGCCATTTTAAAGTGACTCTTTAGAAGCATTTCTGTATTTTCCTCTGGCCCTTAACAATGAATCAATAACACTCTTATTTATCACTAATACTGCCCTGGCACACAGGGACCCCGCTCGGGATTCGGCTCCCATTGTGCTGTGCTCTGCAGAAAGAGAGAAGGATGGGAAACTGCCCCAAACAGTTTCCATTTAAAGATTGCTTTTAAGACAGATATCAGAAACAGGCCAAAAGCATAGAGTTTTACAGTCCCTTGTTCGTAAAGGGATCCTGGTGTGACCAGCTCTGGTGGTGGCATCTACACTACATCTACTTGAGCTTTAGCCATGATTCAGCTGACTAAATACAGGCTTTGATCTTAGCAAGAGGTGTATTGCACCTTCTGCTGATGATGTCTACGGGCTCTCCTCTGTCCTGCAGTCCCCTGCGCTTTCCCAAACTGACACCCCAAGGGTCACCGGGATCTCATTCTGAACACTCTCAGGTTGGCTCTGGCGGGCATCGTGGCAGAGACACGGAGGGCGATGGCACCTCCATCCTCCGAGAGCTTCGAGGGGACACTGGCCAAGCCCAGGTGAGGCTCTGGGGATGGTTTGACAGTTTGAAAAGGGGATTTACAGGACAACAAGGAGGGGATCTTGTGGATAATTGCAGAGTGCTCCTCCCAAGCAGGGAGGGGGAAAGGCCTCCTGAAAGAGCTTATTTTGACATTTTAAGAAGTCATGAGTCTCTCTTTCACCCTTTGAACGTGACTGAATCACTTGAACTCCAGAAGAATGAGCCGGGACTTCAGCGTGGTGGGAAGGGGTCAGATCTCGAGCAGAGGTGCATCTGCGAGACATAGGTGTTGCAAAATCATCTTGTTTTGCTTATGCCAAAGATTCTCAGGAGGGACAAGAGAGGGACGAAGGGCCAGCTCCTGACTTTGCCTAAGAGGACTTTGGCAACAGCAGCACCAGAGGAGTGTGAAGAGAGGCCAGATTAGAAAGGGTTTACGAACTAGGTTATAAACAATTGCAGATTAAGTGCTTGGATCCGTGCAGGCTCCAGGCAGAGCCTGAAGCATCAGCTCTGGCAGCCCTGACCTGGCGTCCCCACCACACTATCACTTCTCCCCAGCCTTCACCCCCCAGGAAGGCGTTGGGGATTGCTGCCACGGGGAGCAGAGGTGATGCCCTTCGCCCTCCTTGGTGGCTCGCTGGGTCCCCCCCAGCAATGCCTACCCCATTTTTCCAGAGCCGTTTTTGGGTCTGAGGTTTTTTCAAGGTTTTCTCAGCACACTGAGGCCACGCTGCTGGGGAGGCAGAAAACCCACACGCTCGAGATGAAGGGGGAAAAAAAAAAAAAAAACACTTCTTGTGGACTGCACTGATGAGATGGACAGACTGATCTACAGGCTCAGCTCTCCATGAGGGGCAAGCCCACAATCTCCCACCACGCTCCCCCTCCTCCAGGTCATTAACGCCACGGTCGGAGGCAGAACCCAGCGAAGTTCAGGAGCTCCCTCACACACTCCAACACTGGGCTGGATTTTTTTGGCCGTAAAAGCTTTTTTCCTAATATTTAACCAGCTGCAGCCCCTATGCCTCATTCCACAGCTCCTGCTTTCGTGCGAAGCTCCCCAGCTATAAAGGAGAAGGAGACGGGAAGGAAGACGTGCATGGGCCGTCTCGGTGACCTGCTTTCCAAAACAGGATGGTTTCCCCCAGGAGGCGTCAGCAACTCTCCATGACGTGAGGTTTATTATATTTAATCACATTCTTGTAGGGTCCTGGTGAAGGCCAGGAGAATGGGTTTATTACTGCCTAATATTCTGTTGCTTTTATTTTAAATTAATGGTTTGCAGCTTTTTTCTTTTTCTTCTTTTTTTTTTTTTTGCAAAATTTTATTTGAACTAAAACAAAAACATATTCACGTAAATTAAAGATGCTGATGAACAGAGAGAGGGGGGAGGCTATTTATGGAGCTTTTGTTTCCATACTCCGCATCCCAGCACAGCTACCCATCTGTCTGCTCTGTGCAACAAAGGAAGCCGCATCAGTGAACAATATTATGTGGGTACAGAGGATAAACAGGGTACTGGAGAGATGCACGTAGGGCCAACAGAGCACATATCTATATATTACAGAGAGACAGGCTGGACGTTAAACATGCCTCCAACCCTATGCCAAGACCTACAAAGGTTTCCATCGGGGCTTCTGCTGCCATGAAGCTGCAACCCACCTCTTACTCACATGCTCTGCTTGCTCGATTTTTACTCTATTTTCAGCAAGTGAAAGCCCAATTTATCTTTCCTTCCATCCTGCATGGTCAGACCTCAAAGGGATGCTATTCCTCTCAAAGACACAGTATAAATAACACCTTCGAGCTGACCTTCTTCCAAAGGTCTGGGCTGACTCATCCGTGTTTTACACCCCAGGGCTGAAGCGCACGGGCAGCGCTCCGGCTTCGGCCATGGGAAGGAGTCACTGTCTATTGCAGCGAGGAAGGGGAAAGCAACGCAACAGAGTCTGGCCTGAAACACGTGGGAGGAATGTGCACGGTTTTTGGCAGGAACAGCCCGTGTCCTGTAACTCATGGGCTGGTATCAAGAGGGACCTAAGAGGGGTGAAGAGCCCCAGGGTCATGACCCTGCTAGGGATGAATTTGGGGCATGGAGAAGAACTGCTCCTCTGGAGTGTCAGCCCTGAGAAAGCAAAGCAACTTCACTGCCCTTCTTACAAAACCCAGGAACATCCCAAACATCTGAATTTCTTATGAAAAGGGAGCAGGAGACACTTCGCAAGGAGGGATCTGTCACTGCTCAGCTGCTGCCTAGCATCTCCCTCATCCCCACACTTTGAGGGCACCAGGCTGTATACCTGCAAGAACCAGGACTGTGCAAAGTCCTGCTGATGAGATGAAACCTTCCTTGGGGTGAAACCCTTCTCCTCATGGAAGGCCAACACCTTCTTAGTTCAACTTATGCCAACATGATGCCTAGGACTTGTCACGGTCCCTGAGCTAGAACATGGAGGAGCACAGAAGTCCCACCAAGTCCTCAACCACGCCACTGCAGCCACCCAGGACACACCATCTCCACTGAGCTACCAGGCTCTGCTGGCACGCACAGAGAAGCCAGAGGCTGTTGGGAAGACATCTGACCTTGAGCACATATGTAATTCTGCTGGCTCCGCAAGGACAAGAGGGAGGAAGCTTCCTCATCCCTTCTCCCAAAACCGAGCTCATTTTTTTTTTGGCATGAAGGAAAACAATTGCCGAAATGCACACACACCTGTAGCAAGGTGAAATTGCCATTTTTCTGGGACAGCGAGGGGATCTTTCACAAAAGGAAATGCCTCAATTTTTGCAGTTTTTAAATATATATATATATGCACACATATCATCCACAAAAAACATTAATCAAGCAAGTAAGTTAGAAATTAAGCAATACATACATGAGGCTGGACCCAAGAAGCTGGTATGTTAATTAATGCTGAGCTGGTCAGACCCTCTGCAAGCTACAAATTAAAATGATTGGTTATCAATGGGGTTAGAGGAACAATGTTTAACATATATCAGCAAAAGCACAATTTAGGAGAAATAAAATTAATTAACCCGTACAGTGCCACCTTCCCCCTCCCCTGGGTTACAAGGCTGAGGTCTCCCCGGACAAGGCATCCTTGGCACAAGAGCAGGGTTTGGGTTTTCACTGATGTTTATCAAATGGGACTGTGTTTGAATGGTTGCAGAGAACAAATGGGGTACTAAAGGGAAACTGCCGCAAAAACCCACGTTACAGAAAAGCTGTTAATATTTCTCAGCGCAGGACAGCATCTCCTCCTGCAGACACTGAGGGCTTGCAAACACAGTGAGCCAAGTTCATCGCGGGAGCCAGGGAAGGATCTGACCCAGGCTGTTTTTAACAGAAAGGGATTAGGAGAGCTCAGGACCAAGATCTGGTACAAACAAAACACCGAGCACAAGCACAGCTTGTCCTTGGTAAACCAAAAGCTGCCATCACCTCCCCCTGCCCTGGGCAGCAAGCAGCAGCTCTGCTTCTGTCTTGCAAGGTGTGTTTCCTTCAAGATGGAGAAGGGGGAAAATTAGATGTTCTCACGAGAAAATAGCTGGTTTTGAGCATCAGGCCAAGCCCGATGGCACTCCCGCTGCTCACCAGCCCGGGCTGGTCCCCGAATGCACTGCTTTTGACCCCATTGAACCAGACCTGCATCAGACCTTGGGTCAAGGTGAAAACACTGAATTTACAGCTGCTTCATGGGGGAAAGATTCCCCTGGTCTCAGTTCCCACTAGGACACCCATGCAACTCTAGGAGAAGAGTGAGAGACAGCTCCTCTGTGACTGTTTTATCAACAAGTAGAAGGAAGAAATATCTGCTCATCCCCTGGGGCTGCAGGTGGACCTCGCGGTTGTCCTTCCTGAGCTGCTTCCCATGGGGATGAGGACGCAGGAAAGAGCATGGAGAACATGGGGAGGCTGTGGGCCCTTGCAAAGCCCTACTCTGTGTGCATCTCCTAGAGAAGCAAACTAGAAGGTCTTAGCCTAGGAGACCTTGCTACAGAAAAATTGCCTTCCTATGCGTTTTAGAAGCTTCTTTTCTTCACATTCAGTAACCATGATGTTTCCAGTTCATGTGCACATAGACTTGTTCTAAACAGACCTCAGGCTGAACTTCTCACCCCACTTGGATGAGACGGACAACACACTCAACAACCTCAGAGCAGAGGGGTTTTGTGTCTGTTTGTTTTCTCTATTTCAGATGAGGACAACAAAGTGATCCTTTGTTCCAGTCATCCATCAGAGGAGGGACCACAGCCAGGCTTGGCAAGGAGGGAGAAGGGCTTTGGAGCCACACAATGAAACACACCCATGCGCACACGCACGGGCAGGAACAATCCCGGCTCCTGCTTCCAAGGTCACCACTGGAAGAGCACGCGGTACGGAGACTGCAGCCCTGGGCAGGGGGTCCTGGCCCGGGATCCATCCCCTTTCCCAGGGAGAAGGAGTAAGATGGCCTCTGCAGACTGGGACTCCTCCTTCACCCTCCAAACCTGGCCCCAGCAGGGAGCCAAGCGGGGTGGAGGGACCCTGATGGCTGCGGGGTGTCAGACCACCCAAGCACAAGTCCCCCCGACCCATGCCTGCCACCAGGAGAGGGTGGTCATGGGAGGAACAGCATTCAGGGCCAAAATTTAGAGGTTAGGGAGGGAGATGGTGGGAATTTTGGCTTGGCTTTCCATGAACAAGCCCTCTCCTCCTCCGCTCCCCAAACAAAGGGTGAAAGTGAAAGACAAACAAACAAACAGAGAAGAATTAATCTGGGGTCACACTGAATAATTCAATTCATTGCAGGGTGTTTTGTTTGTGAAATGTTTCTTTCAGTAAAGAAATGTCAAAGCCTTCCACTTTGAAACCGCTGCAGCAGAGTGTTTTGCCTTTGCCACATCCCTCTCCCCCTTCTTCCCCTTTTACCTCCCGTTTAAACGGTTCCCCAAGTTTGATCCGAGTTTGTAAATGCTTTCAATAGGCTTTAAACTGCCCCAGGGAACAAAGTATTTATTGCAGAGCCGGGTCCCTCCAGCTGCAAACCTCTGTCTCACTCCTTCCTCTGGGACCTCTGTGCCAATCCACCACCGCTGGGCAGCAGCCCCCCGAGCAGCAAACACTGTGTACACCTGTATAAAGGTCTGTGTGTGTCCCCATCCATAACTTTTGTCCCCAAAAGGCTGATCTGAGCAGGTTTGGTAACATCGTGATGAAGGAAGAGCTGAGCTGCTCCATATGTACCAGCCTCAGGAGCACCGCAGGAAACCCAGCTCATTACTCCTGTTGCCCGCAACTATTTTTGGGGAAGAAGGCCCTGCCTTCAGGTCTGGGGACATTGCTAGGGAAATATTATTCTGACCTTTGCTGGACATTTAAAAAATAAAAATTACATCATGCAATACGTGGTGTCATTTATTTTGGTTAAAGGGAAGTCAAACATGAGCAAGAGCTCACTTCACTTTGCAGCCTAAGGCTGAGGCACCTCATTTCGGAGAGGCCACAGGTGCCCCCCTTTACCCACCCCTCCCTCGCTTATTGCCACAGCCCTCCTCTTCCTCACAGGCATCCTCAGAAGCCAGAAGGTTGCTCACCTCTGTCCTCTGCACCCACTGCCCATAAATGCCTTCCTGGATGTTTTGCTAATTGTTGGACTGAGCCTGAGTCCCCTAATGACGAGGTCTGCACACAGGAATGGGGAGACGGGCTGGGTTTCCTTACAGACAGATTTACTTCTGCACATCCCAGCCAAAAGCTGCCTGGGGGAGCAAGTAACAAGAAGGAAAAGATACTCGGTATCACCTGCAGGCAACCCTCAGGAAGGGCTTTTGAACAGGCAGCCCATGGGGCAAGCCTCGGGGAGCTCACAGGAGATCAGACGTTACCAACTTTTCCACCCCAACACCAACTGGGACCATGGCTTCCTCCCCACTGGGACTCAGACCGGGATGCTCCGTGCCCGTATCTCCAGCAGCACAAAGAGAGGGACAGATGCTGCAGGAAGATGCATCTTTCCCCCATCTGCAGCCCCAAACCCAGTAACTGCTCTCCTCGCTCGGCAGCATGTCCAGGGTGGTGGCAGGTCCTCACCTCCACCGAGAAGCAAACAGTGGTAGAGAAACACTGAGGATCCGGCTGCCAACAACCTTCTGTTCCCTGATGGGGGCCCTATTTTCTGGTTGTCCCCTTCCAAAAATGCCTCTTTTGCCTCCAGGTTGGTAGGAAACCTCATTTCCTCCTGCCAGATGTGAGCCTGGCCACCAAGGGCCACCGACGGCCACCTCCGGGACGCAGAGCTCTAGCTCTTAGCAGAGTTGTGTCCCTGCTGCTGGGGGCACACAAGGTCCCCGTGATGGATCCGAACCTACTGTGGACACAACAGTGGTTCTAATTTTCAAAGCAAGTAGTGGATGGAGAGCCAGCTGTACCAAGGATGAGGCATTGATCTACGTACCCCTCCATGGTGTGTGGCTCTCCATCAGGTCAAGGAGCACCCCAAAGTCTCAGGGAAGAACTTCAGAGCCAGGGAAACAACGTTTTTCCATGAATTTGGATAGAAAGCACACAAATTTCCAAAGAAGGATGAGTGGTAGGGTGTAATTCAAAAGACAGATGGACAGTTCTGGATCTGGCATGCCATCAGAAGCGCCTACAGCTTCTGCAGGAGCACTCAGCTATTGCATGGACTTTAAAAACTGGTAAGGGGCAGAACGTGTGTTTGGACAAGAGCATCCAGAGCAAAGCTTTGGAAAGGATGGGAGCTGGAGGAGGGTCCGGGACTGCTACTTTCCTTCCTCCCATTACAACCTGCTCATGGGCGACCCACCAGCCCAGCCCTGAGTCTGAAACGGGCGCCCTTGGTCCTCGGCGCAGCCCTCCCTCGCCCCTCTCCTGCCTGGAGCTGTTTGTGCCGCAGTGGGAGGAGATTTGGGGAGCAGGGCCAGATCCTGCGGCGCCTGCGGTGACGGGGTGCGGCTCACGAAGCAACGGTTTCCCTGCGATGCACCACCACATCTGAGGAGGGGATTAATTCTTGTTTGCAATTTAAACAGCTCCGCCGTGCCAGGGCACTGCGTACACACAATAACAGAGCCTCCAGCCTCACTCCAAATTAGGCTAATGAGGAGCAGGTTTCGGGAGAGGCTCGGAGGAGAAGCTGGCTACCCTTCTCCTCCCACCTCTCCTGTCACCTTCTACCACCTTTGATGGCTCTGCGGACACGATCAACACCCAGCACGGTGCTGAGCTGCGCTTGCAAGAGGTCCCTGCACCCCACAATCCTGCTCTGCCTCCCAAACTACCCCAAAATACCCTGCCCGACTGCCTTCGCCTCTGGGTCAGCATCTCCAAGAGGTCCCCCGGCGATGGACGGGGCCAAAGCACCACCTCAGCGGTGATGGGGGTTTGCATATTTGGTTCCTTAAATGCAGATGCACACATGTCCACACAGCACCTATGGTCTCTGGCTTGCACACCCCATGCCACCAACAAGCATGTTCACGGTTAATGCTCATCAAAAGATGGAAAAAAAAAAAAGAGCTTTGAAGGACAATTTTTCATTTTCTTTTCCAAACTAACTGCAATAAAAAAGGTGGAAGCCAAAAGAAATTTGAAATTCTGCCATTTTTGGAGCGCAAATGTAAGAAGAGTGTGAGCCCTGGGTTTCTCTTTCTTGCCTTGCCCTCACCTCCAGGTGCAAAAAAAACGGGGAAAAACAGCGAAACGGTGAATGGGTCTCGGGGGAAACACTGACAGTGAATGAACTGCTGCAAAATTAACACAAAAAACATTCTTGATTTTTCCTTGCTCGAAAATAAAGAGAAGAAACTACCTAAAGAAAAGAAAAAAACCTATAAAATTCTCTTTTCATTAAAAAGCCGTGGCAATCTGATCAGGGCATTTCAAGTGACAGTGGGCACGGCAGAGCACCTCCTGCAGGCAGGGAGTCCCCCCCGAGCCTGTGCCACGGGTTTGGGGCACCCCAGGGTGCTGCTCCCATCTTGCCCATATAGCAAAGGCAGAGGTGATGGAGCAAACTGGGAGTCCCACCAACCCCGTAGAGCACGAGCATCCGGCGCAACCTTGGCCAGGCACCTTCAGCACCAGATCACAGAGGACCCCAGCTCCACGCCAGCCCCAAGCCGGGGTCCCGCGGTGGCCGCAGTCCCCTCTCTGCACTCAGCAAAGCCTTCGCCTGCGGCTCTCGTAAAGGATATTTATGGGAGGAAACTTTCCTCCCCTCCCCTCCCTCAAAAAAGCAGCCACCGGGTTAATAAACCACTGGCAAAACAAAGCAAGGGAATTTCCATTAAGTAGAGTAAAAGGTAATTAGCGGCTGGGCTGAAAGTGCCCGCCTCGTCCTGCGTCACGGCAGCCAGGGCCGGCGCTAAGCGCAAGCCCCAGCCGTCCTGGCTCCCAGCGAGAAAGCAAATTTGGGTCAAAACCCTGGGTTCCCAGAGGGAATTGCATTTCCCTTTCGTTACCTCCACCAAAGTCACGGGAGACGGAGCAGGAGCGACTGCGGGTCTGGACCCCACTGAAGGCAAAGGCACAGAAAAATCAGGGGTGGGAAATGGCGCTGGCAGATGAAGGTCAGAGGAAAGGAAACGTTTCATAAAATCAGTTGCATTTAACAAATGGTTTTGCCATCAGAATAAGGCAGCGGAGGACCAGTGTGGAGAGGGTCATTCTGATGCTCTCAAAGAGCAGTATTGCACGTCAGAAGTGCTGCAGGTTGTTATTTTGCTACACATCACCACTTTTACTGAAAACTGACCAAAAAAGAAAGAAAGGGGTAGAGTTTAAACTGTAGATTTCAGAATATGGGGGAAAAAGAAATTAGTCAAACCAAACTGAAAGTTGGGTAGATTTTTCTATTAAAAAATAAGAAATTATGCCTTCACAGCTTGACGGAGTTGCAGAAGCAAAACCAGTCCACCCATCGCTGCCCCATCTGTGGCCGTGGGTCAGGAGGGGGCCAGAAAAACCCTCTGTTGGGGGTCTTAGCCCATGGCTAAAGCAAACTCCACATGGCCTCTGCCACCAAGCAGCACCATTCCATCCTTCACACAATCTCTGTCTGTGCCCGCCACCGTGGGAGCAGCAAACCCACCCTGGGGTGCTTTGACCCTTTTCTGGGGATCCACCCCACCCACAGCTCTCTCTGCAGAGGGTCTTGCAACACTGGGGGAGGCACCGAGTGCCACCAGCTTCCTTGGCGCAGCAAAGGGACATCGCTTGCCCAGCATCATGCAGCTAATCAGAGGTAAAGGCATGACCTGCACCCCAATCCTCCTACACACGTTATTCCCTGACGCCCTCAATTTTCTCCCAAGTGCTTTCTGCGCTAGGCTAGAAAAAGGGGTTTTTTTTATTTGCAGAAGTGAAGGTTCCTGTTCCAAGACTCCTTTTGGTGTGTTTTTTTACAGACATGCTCCAGTTACTTTACTGATACAAGATGAAGCACAATTGTAAATTATTAAGACAAATCTGCAAATGGCAGGGGAATGGAAAGCCAATTAGGTTGCCAGTAGTATTTTCTGTCTGGAGTTGCTTTTTCCTTTCAATGACACTTGTTCACTTGGGCCAATGTTTTCAAACTCCACTGTCCAGTTCCTAATCAATGCTGAAGCATCTGAGGACAAGATGCCAGCATGCCAGGGAGCTGAGCATATGAACGTGGTGGGGAACCCAAAAAGCCAACTCGTTTGACATTCCTCGCTGCAAGGACTGTGGGGTGACCTTGCCTGAGAGCACCAACCTGGATCTCATCAGCGCTTGGGATAGGTAGGCATGAGCAGGGCCAGCTGCAGTCAAGACCGCAACAGGCTGGAGTCCCACACCCACAGCTTTTGCCGAGCACTGGCCAAAATCTTGATTTTTTCCTTAGCCCAAAGCCTGAAAGCCTTGAACTGGGCAGAGGCTGCAGCATGCAACGCGCGCTCCTGCTTAAGCAATGCCTGCTCAGCCGTAGGGAGGACTTGAAAGGCACAAACCTAAAGCAGACAACCTAGCACGAGGGATGCAGCAAGGAGAGACGTGCAGCTCCAGCTCCAGCTCTGAATCTCCAGGGACAGCCTGATGCTGGGACCCCAGTCTGAGCCCACCGTGGGACCCAACTGCAGATATCTGATGGCACAGATCAGTGGATCTAACGTCCTCTTGAACAGAAACACTGAGGTGTCACCAAGAAGATGAATAAAGAGCAGAAGCATCGACACACAAATTATACATCTTGCTTTTATGGGCAGTGAAAGGCGAGGCAAGAGGCATACCTGAGAGGCAGATCTCTTACAGAAAGCTCAGGCTTTTCTAGCCTGAGGTACCATGCAGCACCCACAACCTTTAAAACAGGGAGGAAGGAAATGCCAGCGCTTGTTAAATACACCAAAGGGACTAGGAGACCATGAAAAGCTCCACCAAATGCCTCTGACAACACTTTCAGCTGCTCCTGAGCCATCAGGCACGCCTACAGATTTGTGCATCACACACGCACACGTCAGCACTGGCAGGTCTCTGCCTCAAAGAGGACACATCTGCTAGCGAAGAAACCCCAGGGCTATAGAAATGTGAAGCACCAGCAGGGCCAGTGTCACCAGTGTGGCCAGACACCTTCCAGCTGTGCGTTAGGAAGGAGGAACAGCAACCCCAGTGGCATGCCCAGCCTGAGCCATCTACAAGGGGCAGCTGAGACCCATCAAACTCATGGCACAGAGAAGCCTGCTTTCTGCAACAGCAGCAACACGTCCCTCCTTCCCTGCTATAGCATGTCCAGTTCCCACCACCATGGGGTAGTCTGCAATCACCCGTGACCCTCTGCAGAGTAAGTGGAGCTGCTAAAAGCAGCGAGTGGGTTTGGAAGCAGCAGTGCATCCTGCAAACAAAGAGCAAAACTGGGGAAAGGAGACCTGCCCGTGTGGTTGTGGTAAGGACGGCTGAGCCTCAGGGAACCTTTGCTTCCAGTGTGGCCCTGGGGAAACTGTCCCATCTGCCAGCATCAGTTTACCCTCTCCAGTGCTGGGGTAAGTCCCCTCAAGGCTGTCAGCTCTTTGGGGCAGCGATGGCCGTTTCCAAGAGAGTATCCCACACAGCAGAGCCCTAAGGGGGTGACTGCAAACCTTCTTCAGCCTCAAACCAAACCATACATTTGAGGAAGAGACGCTGAAGGGAAGAGCCTGGCATGGAGAGAATCTATTGTCTCTCCTCCAGAAAAGCAAATCTGTTGCCTCATCTTAAACGCAAGGGACAAGGATGAGTTTGTCATGGCATGGTGGAGGAGAGGGGCTGAAAACAGAGGTGGAAGCTGCAGAAGGAAGGTTACAACCAGACATGACCTCACATCTGCATCACTCTCTACCCCAGCCCTGTACCCACACAAGTTCCCCCATATCATGCAAAGTAAGAAACCAGTGTCTTCCCACCGCTGCAATTTTTTCCATACCTGGACAGGAATAAGAGGCTCTTTGTCATCGATGTCAATTAGGACATCATCCCTGGGTGTGAGGCTCACATCATCTGCAATCAGAGCAAGCACAAGCATGACCAGGACATCCAGCAGTTAGAAGCTCCAAAGTTGACCCACGTTGGGATCAACGTCCAGGAGCGATCTCAACCTTGCCCAGAGCCTTCACACCAGCCAAAGCTCGTGCTCATGCAGGTTGAACAGCTTGGCCAAGGGACATCCCATCTCACCAACCAACCCCAGAGCTAAATTCCTGCTTGGCATCTCCTGGGCTTTTTGTATCGGACATTACAGCTGGGGTGAGCTAAAAGCAACACATAGAGTGACCCATAGCTCCTCCTGGAGAAGGGCTCAGGTGTGCAGCCAGCATGGTCCTCATGGCAGCACGTACCCGAGTGCTCCTGGGGACCATCCATCTCCTCTCGGTAGGGGTCACAGTAGAAGTCCTCCAGTGAGCGGATGGTGCACTGGCCCACCACGGGCCTTCGGCCAAACGGCCTGTTGTCAATGATTTTGACGATGATGGGGGGGCTGTACAGGCTCTCCTTGGGTAAACGCTGTGGGGACAGGGGAGGGAACATGTAACTATGCAGAGTGGGGAGGGCAGCAGCTCTGCACCTCCCCAAAGGGAATCGAGGTGGAGGAGGACAGAATTAGCTTCACCATAGGATGCTTTTTTTTAATGGGACCTCTGGAGGTCCTTCCCAACCAGCTTTTCTATGACCCCATCACTGCAGGATGGGGACCAGGTCCTCACCACTTCCATGAAGAGCACACAGACGTCAAAGTTGGGGTTCTTCTTCACATTCTTGATGACGCAGGACTGCACGAGCTGGCCTCCGCACTCCACCAGCAGGCTGGGCGAGGTGACACTGGCCAGTTGGTAGCTCTTGAGGTTCCTCAGCCCCCAGGCCAGGATCTGAAGGGTGAGGGGAACAAACAGCAAAGACTGAGCCAAAGGTCTGCCTCCGGGTCTCTCACTGAGCTTCTCAGCAATGGAGGTAAACCTGAAAGTTGGCCCACCATGAAGGAGAGATGAATCAACCATGTAGGACGGCCGGTGCTGGGAGAAGCCAGGTCATACAGTAAGTGTTTCTCTGTGCGCACCAATACACCAGATCCACAACTGCTTATCTATTAATGGAGCATCTCTGTTCTGGGCAAATATCACCCTGGTGTGATGCAGACTGTCCTTCTAAAAAGCAAGTGTGGTCCAGGGCTCTGATCTGCCCTAGAACTTGACTGCTTGGTGAGACTCATTTTCCCAGCAAGACATTTTTGACAGATAACTCATGAGCAGAACCAGCTCCCAGCACTGGTGGGACTCTGTAACCACAGAGTCTGGCTTGGATCCCATTTCTGGGTCTCATCCCCCCCCCTGTTAAGGACACACATTTGGGGTGTTATTCTGTGAGGGGGATAGCTGCGTCGCACGCTCCCCATCACTCACCTCGATGGCCGTGCGCTGCAGGACCGGTTTGATTCCTTGAGGGACCATGTAAATGTTGGGCTCCCGCTGGGGCGGGGGGTACGGCAGGTCAGCGTCCGCGGACTGCAAGGGAGCAGAGATGCAAAGGGCACATCAGGTCGTGCCATGATGGGACACCAACCCCATCATCTCCCCCTCCCCACACTGCGTCCCCCAGAGTCTCCTTCTCTGCAAAACTCATCTCCCCCCAGAAGTCCAGGACAGCTAGACAGGGGGACATGAGGGCTGGGGGGATGAATGTACTTGCAAGCTGTTTCTCTCCCATTGATCTGACCCTGGAAAAGATCAAACATCTACTGCTGAGAGCGATCCCTGAGACTTTCCAAGGGAACTAAGAGGGATCTGCCCTCCATCAAGGTTCAGCCTCCTTTAGGGGAGGAGGGGATGAAACCACATCTATCCCACGCCAGGACCACAGTGAGACAGTTATGCAGAGGGATGAGGAGAGGGGACGAAGCAGCAGCAGGGGGTTAATTAGTGAAATACAGCTCCTTGAGTTGGACAGAGTGAGATGCTGTGACCAACTCCTGAAAAGTAGCAATTCAGAGCGGGCAGCACAGTGGGACGGAGGGTTGGCATTGCCTCCCGATGCAGGAAAGGGCTGTCGTTCATACAACAGCTCAGCTATAAACCGTAACTGGCAGCCGCCAAGCTGCCGGCCACAGGACAAGGCTCAGATAAAGCTGTCTATGCACGGTGTACACAGAAGGAGATTTCCTTCGGGATAAGACCAAATCTGGACAGCAGGTGAGGGATTCAAAATTTGCCTTCACAGAGGAGGAAAGCAGGGAGCCAGACTTCCCCGGCCATTTGCAGAGGACGGGCTCTGAGCCCTCCCAGATTTTGGGTTCTCCTTGACCTGCATCTTTGAGTTCAGAGTCACTGAAAAACCAGGAATGAAAGCAAAACCTCTAAAAATGCAACCCTCAACCAAGGGCAGTTGGAACCAATTTAGGAGACCGGCATTCTTTTCAGGCTGGAGTATTATTGCATTAAATTAAGTGTGTATATGTATTTCAATTATAGGATTGGTTCAGGTTTATATATGTATGTATATAAATGCTCTACAAAGGGATTTTTCATGGTGGCATGTTAGATATACTAGACGCTAAGCTTTAATTTTCATTGGCAGTTGCTGGTGGCTGCTGAATCAAGCTGCTTGTTAGCTGAAGACTTTCGGTAACTCCATTTCGGGGCAGATGTCTGAGTTCCCACATGGGGCAGACGGTAAATCTGGGGCAGGCAGTCCTCCCTCCAGTGGTCCACATGCTTGCAGAAATGGTTAGTGCTAGCAGGGAAAGGGAAGGTTATCTGGGAGGTGAGTGCCTAAAGAGAAGGGAGAGGTGCAGAGCATCCCCAGCATCGCTTGGGTGCTCGGCACTTCTGGTAACCCACCTACTTACCCAGAGCCTTAATTTCAGGCTACTCAGACGTTGCACCATCAGCATGAGCTGATCCTTCCTTGGGGTAGAGGAATAGACCAAATGACCCTTGAAGAGCTATCCCCAGATTTTGTTTGTGACCTGTAGCACTTAGAGCACATCAGGTGCCTAAGCACAGACTGAACCATGAAGAGCCTCAGTCTGTCCTTGTATAGTGACCTATGTTCAATTCTAGCTTTAAATGTGCTCAAGTTGCATTTAAGTTGCATAATAGAGATGCAGAAATCACCTAGCCCATCTCCAAACCCCAAGGCAGGCTCAAACTCCACACAGCCCCTGTGAGACAGCTACACAGTCTGTTCTCAAAAAGGAAGGGGGTTTTTCCCTATCAGGGCACCTAAATCTTCACTGATGCAAATATCATGTGTTGCATTTCCTTATCATCATTGGACTAAAGATCATTCCAATCCTTCTATCCTCTGGCAAATCTGTATGGGAAAAGGGGAAAGCCTTGGGGAAAGAACTCCTGCCTGTCCCCCATCCTCTCCAGGTTCAACAGTGGCTTTGAAAGCCAACAGTGCACACTCGGCTTCTAACACTGCAATGTCTTCAGTTAACACTAGCCGTTTCTAAGTCCTTCTCAATCCCTGCTGCTCTCCTGGTTGTTTGGCAGTCGTTCCCCTGGGTCTCACCTGAATGCACAAGCATTAAGTGTTTCACCAGATGGGACAGAAATGAGCAGTGAGTCCTGGGGATGAGGCAGGAGCAGGGAGGGTTCAGGGTGGTAGTGGGGAACAAGCAATTCCCAGACACAGCTCTCAAGCCAGACACAGCAGGCTGGATGGAGGAGACAGCCATGAAAAGACCTGTGGGGTCTGCTGGCAGCTGGGATGGTTTGAACAAGGACAAGTCAGAGGGAAGCAGGGTGGAACGGAGCTCTGGAGATCATCTAGTCCAACCCTGACTTTGATACAGGGTTGGAAGCGAGATGAGCAAAAGTGAGCACAGATCAGCCCAGTCAAAACAGTGGCTGGAAACGTCTCCCAGTTTGAGTGTGCAGCTGGGCCACGTTGTTTCAAGAGGGGTGTAAATCCCAGTGCTTGGAGGGGATCTAGCCCCAAAAGGCTGCTCCCATTTGCACCAAACAGAAATGCAGTAGAAGGAAGCCTGATGCCAGCCTGGTCGTTCAGATACATCATGAGCCTGAATGAGGCACATATGAGCCAGATTCTCCATAAGGCTTGTTATTTACTGCTACGGGCACTGGAGACCTCAGGCTGGCATCACTCTTTTGGCTGCAGCCTCAGTGGGTTGGTCTGGATGGGGTTTCTGCAGGGAAGGTGGGTCAGGCCACGCCACGTCTGAAGGAGCTGGTCTCTCTGAGAGTCTCTGTTGGGACTTTGCTTGGTTTCTGGGCACAGGCAGAGAAACAGAGGAGAGTCGAGTGTTTGAGCATAAAAGGTACCCATTGGAGGAGCCCCTCGTAGAACAAGGCAGGGGTGCAGAGCTGTGGAGTGCCCCGTCCAGAAATGGCAGTAGCAAGAAATGGAGGAGAAAGAGCAGAGAGATGGTTATGTTTACATGGGCTCATCCATCTCAGCCCACACGGAGCACAAAGATGAGCCCCACACCATCAGGAAAGGCTGCTTGGGTGGAAGAAACCCATCCTGCAAAACCATGTTTATCCCATCCAACCCTTCATGGAAATGTGGCCGGGCTCTTCGCATGCCCCAGGTCCCTCCTAGCTCATCTCCCAGACTTTGGGGTTAACTGGCTCCTAGGGCCACCACAACACACAGACGTGCCCCTTGTTCAGCTCCCTGCCTTGTGTTTTCCAAGATACCAGCCTACCCTGACATTGCTTGGCTCAGCCTGTGATCTGCTCTGTAGGATGCACAAGGTCTGGGTAGCAATTTTGACGGGTTGCCCAAGCAGCAGCTCGGGATCCTGATGAGAGTATTTCCTTCAGAGCAACTGGAACAGTCCAGCACATGATCCAGTTCATGGTGAATTCCCCATGAAAAGTTGCAAACTTTTCAACTGGGATTTCAGTTGAGGTCCAGCCAAAGGTCAGCCCAGCATTTCGGCTGTTGCATGCTTTGTTTGGAAGGGTTGAGCACCAGTAGACCTCATGCACACACACATCCCACAAAGGTTAAATATTACCCGACATGCCCTGCCATCGGGAACAATTCCTGGGTTAAGCACAGAGCCCATCTACCCTGTCCTGCTGGTGATCATTTGTGCTACGAAAATCCTGATGCTATTGGCTTGACTCATCTGAGAAGAAGTGGCTGTCCCGTGTAGGCACAATTTTAACAATGTCCAAGATGAAGAGACAACTAAATCCTGGAGACTCACCTCATCCAGGCTGGAGGACAGCTCACTCTGGAGAAGAGAAGGAGAGCACAGAGTCAGAGCAATTCTCATCCATAAGCCCATCCTAGACCTTATAATTGTAGCTGATAACTGAACAGGAAAAATGATGCTTTCCAAGTTCCTGCACACCGCACGCCCTGAGGTTTGAGAAGAAATCAGTGCAAGTGACTTAAAACCATTTAAAATCCAGCATCAGCTAATGCCTGGGCTGCAGGGTAGGAAACACACTGGAGCTGTTGGGAAGCACAGCCCTTCACGATGGGAATGCTGAAATTATTGCAAGGCAGGAAGGTAATGGTGTGTTTGACACCTGAGGAATTATGTCTGGAATGGGATACATTCACCCTGTCTTACAGGTCAAAAGTGAGTTGCCCCACTCACTCCAACTCTATTTACCATCAGCGGAAAGAAACTGGCATCTCTACATGGGGATTCCTTCATCCTGAAACAAGTCCCTAAGACAGAATGGACAAATTGCCTGCAGAAGCAGGGCTGCAAACAGAGTCCACTGCAAACCTCTGCAGGAGCAGCTGATGGTGCTGGGACCCAGCAGCTCTGTTGGGGCAGGGAAGGGGACAGATTGAGGAGCATAGAGCCTAGGAGCTGCAAACAGGAGAAG
Organism: Haliaeetus leucocephalus; assembly: GCF_000737465.1. Taxonomy (NCBI): domain Eukaryota; kingdom Metazoa; phylum Chordata; class Aves; order Accipitriformes; family Accipitridae; genus Haliaeetus; species Haliaeetus leucocephalus. The sequence goes on from NW_010973177.1 coordinate 5,649,625, forward strand.
GGCATTACCTCGAAGCCAGGGATGTGATGGACAGCCGGCTGTGGAGAAAAAAAAACACACATTTGCCATTTGCACTCCTGGTGCTAACTCAGCTTTATCTGGCAGAGAAACAGCAGTCCTCCCATAGCCACACGCTGCCCCCTCCATGCCCAGTGCTGGGCTCCAAAAAGCCTGAGCGAGAGGGCAGAGCTCTCCGTCCGACAACAAGGTACGAGCAGAGCCTCGAATCCCCCCAGCTGCTTTCTGCTAGGATCAAACAAGGTCCTTGGAGAGGGGATTCCTCTCCAAGGTCTTCCCCACCCAGTTCAGCAACTTCTGAGGGGGGTGAGGAGGAAGGAGAGGCTGCATGCAGGTGATCCGATGCCCCATCCTGGCAGCAGAGACGTCCCCTGACCCCCACTCAGCAGCCCCTCACTGGTGCGGCAAGGCTGGTACCCAGCCCATCCAACCCCGGCGGCTGCAGCAGCATCGTGGGCAGAGCACAGCATCCCTCCGGGAACAGAGCTGGGACCTACGGTGGAGGGAGGGAAGAGGGAGCTGTGGGACCCTCGTTCCCAGTTAGCACCTCGGGGCTGGGAGGGAAGAACGGGCCAGGGAGATTTAGCCTTCCAGTCTATCCCCTTTCCCTGGCATAGAGGCACATCTGGGCTGCAGCCAGGCGCCGCAGCCAGTGGAAAAGCCAGAGACGAGAGAGGCGAGGGGGTGGTGCGTGCAGGGGGACAGGGAGGGTTGGGAAAGCACACGAGAGCACGCTGGGCCATGATGAGGAGCCTCCCCTGCCCGGGCTGGCTCCGAAGAGCAGCCTCCTTCCCCCGTGGCTCATTACATGAACGGCCAGCACTGAGTGCAGAAGCTTGCTGCAGGAGTAACCGCCCGCTTCAGCTCTCATTAAACCCCCTCCGGAAATTAACTCTGAGCAAAGGGCAGCAAGCTGGGGCCAAATGCATCAAGCTCTTCCCGCGGTGTGAAGGTGCCGAGGCTCTGAGCTCAGCACCGCAGCCGGCCAGGCAGCCGTGCCTCCCGAACCGGTACCCAGCAGCCCAGGTTTCGGTCCGGCACCGAGCCTCTTCTCGCTGGCCTCGCTAATTGCCTCCCATCGCACGGCTGCGGTGCAGCCAGCGCTGAGCATCGCAGCTGGGTCTGCTCGGAGCAGCCGTCCTGGTGAAACTGAGGACGGGCAGGCGTAGAGCTGCTGAGCCCAGGCGGGCATCACTCAGCGTTGAGCAAAGGTTGGATCCTGCTGGGTGCTGAGAGGCTCCGAGGGAAGAAGCCAGCATTGCAGTTAGAGACAGGATCAGGTCCGGGTGGGGAGCTCACCTTCTCCCTCTGAATCAGCTCGAAGGCAGCCAGCAGCTCCCCGACATTTCTGTTCGCCTTGATGACCGGGTGCCAGGAGAGCCGCGGCGAGTGCACCAGGCTGGGCTTGCAAATGCAGCGCCCCATGAACTCATCTGCACCCTGAAAGGCAATCAATCACAGGCACAGGGAGCTTTCTTCCCACCCCACTTCCCAGAGGAGTCCATCACTATGCACCCGCATCTCGTCTGAAACCCCGACACTCAGCAAGCAGGCTCAATGTCTGAACCAGTATGGGACCGGTTCAGAAAAAAAGGTGGGTTTGATGCCCATGTAGACTCAAGCTTTCAAACTCCTCCCTGTAACTGCTAGAGCTAGAAATGCACTCTTTCTTCTACATTTTGGCTTAAACAGGAGGTGAAATTCCTACAGCATCACACGATATCCAGAGCAGGAGCTCCGAGTACAGTATTAAGTATCAGCAGCTCTTAAAAATCCCATTCACTGATCTGCAACAGGATCTTCAGTTGCTTTTGCTGCTTCCTGATGGCTTCTTTTGGAGGAGGGAGAGCAGAAGGGTTCCTGAGAGGTTCCGAGACGTTCTGGAGACATATTCTACATGCTTATTACTTATGCACTGCTTACACGTGGTCTGAAATCCCTTCTGCTCTTGTGACATGCTACAGCCTAGTTTTTCTAGGAAGGACTAAAGGTTATGTCACCAGCCCTGCAAATGCCATCACTGCAAGGCACTTTGGATACCATTGAGCAGCTGAGCAAACAACAGTGTATCATCCCCTACTTGCGTGACTGCTTTAAAACCTGTCCCAAGCTTTTCCCACAAGGAAATATGGTTAATTGGGCCATCCTGCAAAACACGATGTAGATGCAGCTTTGGTGACTAGAGCAGGGCCACCAAGGACATCACTAGCAGAGCTGTTCGCTGAATTTTTTGTCTTCTGAGTGTCCAGCTCAATGTCAGAGCCACCCAGAGATGTGACAGCATTGCACTCCAGAGGGCAGGAGCGATGTGTTTGTTCCATCTACCCCAGCACACTCCCACCGTGAAGGTCCAGCTCATGCTGACACACTTACGTAGGTGTCGTGGTCATATATTTCCACCACGATGTTGGGAGGGGAGTCAGATACGTTCTGGGGATCCCCAAAGATCTCTATCTCGTAGAAGATGAGTGTCTGGTCCCAGGTGGGGTTCAAGGTGTTCTTGATCACCACCGTCTTCTGACTTTGATGGAGGAAGGAGACAATGGCATAAGGATCTGCAAGGGATGTTAGACAAGAGGCAAAGGATGAATTAGAGCTACCGGTCTAGGAAGGAGAAAGCAATTCATAGTCATTCAAGGGCCAGTGGGCTGCGCAGGGAAGACTGTGAACAGGCTGAAAGAGCTGCAGGTCTTTCAGAAACAGCAATGACATTCCCATCATGTCCCAGGCAACTCCAACTGAGAAGAGAATAAAGCCAAGTTCTCCAACACTTATCCCTATACACCAGTTATTTGCAGCTCAGGTACGTCCCAAGCTAGGTGTGATGACTGTATGTTTAGCAACCCTGCAAGCGGGTTGTCTTCCACAGGTTTGCCCTGTCTCTCTTGAACCCACCGTATCCTCCAGTGAGGACTCAAAACTGCATGAAGAACCATCTTCTCATGGTTTTTTTCAGTATCTCCATCTGAGGCTCCCCAGTTCCTGCATTAGGAGAGAAGGAGCAGTCCACCCGTGCCCCACCCGCACTGACACTTAGGGTTCTGCAGGTTTCTATCATGCCAGCCCTAAAACATCTCTTTTTCAGGCTGAAGAGTCTCAGCCTATGGAGTTATTCCTCATAAAGGGCCAATCCAGACCCCTGCTCATTCCAGCTCTTTTTGGGACAAGACAACCACAACGGTCCACAAAACTTAGCTGTCTATCTATGCAAAGACCTTCCTTCTTATCCCACAGCAGCCTCCTTTCCTTAAAAACCTTTGATGAAGGATTTTTTTTGCCAAAAACCTTCTAGCCATCCAATGAGACCATGTTAACCAGAGCAACCTTATCCTCTGGCTTGTGATAGCTCCAGCTGGTGGAGACACCGTGACCTTCCCTGGCCACGTCTCCCAGCTCTCCGCTGCTGTAGCATTAGAAATTTCCTCGCTGCCTGACTTGATCTGTCCTGGTCCAGGTTACCCTCATGACTCCTCACCCTGTCCACCAGCAGTGAGGTAGCACAAATGGTTCACCTATTGCCCTAAGGTGAGGGGGGTTCTCCCAAAAGATGACTCTACAAGGATGAGTGTTTCCATGGTGGTAACACAGCCGTCCTCCAGCAGAGCGGAGAGCACAAACCGTTTCCACGGTGCAGTCCTTCCTGGGGAGATGCAGGAGGTACCAGCACTGCACGTGTGGGTGAGCAGTGACTTCAGGTCACCCCTTGCTGTGAAGACCAGACCACAAAGAAGGTGGCTGGGACATTACTGACTCCTTCCTGGGGTCTTTAACATCTCCAGAAGGGAGAGGAGCTGAGGATGCAGCCAGCAACCAGCCAGAGTCATCCTCTCAGCCCCTTTGCATGAGCTTTGGTAACCTCCATGTCTTGGGGAGGGTTTGGGGTTCCCAGCACTCGGGGTTATCCCGTGTGGCCACCAGACAGCTCTGAGTCTCCCTTAGGGCTGCTGCATCTCATCTTGCCAGCCCCACGCAGATGCCTCAGGTACTCCAGGGTCTCACCAGACCCCTGTACTTAGGCACTGAGCTGGGACCAAGGTGTCTCACCCCCAACTTGGGACAAAGCCAGCGGTTTCTCACAGCGAGGCAGCAACAAACAGCGAGGAGTAGCCTCCCTTAACAACCAAAGCAATTAACACAGGAAGCCTGAGATCAATTAACAACGGAAACATGAAACCTGAGCCCTCTCTAACACCTTCCCTTCCAGACAGCTTCAAAGAGCATGTGGCCCAAACCTGCTGTGGACATCCAGCCCACACCAGCGGTGGCACTGGGCACAGGGACAGGACAGACGGTGGCAGAACCAGGATCAAGGTCTGGGTGAGAGGTTTGAAACATGCCATGGGGTCACACTGTAAGACCCCATGGAGACTGAACACCTTTCATAACCTTATAGCACCTACTGGTCCTTGTCAGGGATTAGACCTCTGTGACTGCTGCATCCCACCTGACTGGTCCCAGGTGGACCCCTCAGCTCTGGTTGCCTACAAAGCCCAACCTCCATGGTGGCAGGAGGCGTCCTGGGCCTTTTTGGAAGGACGCAGGCCACCTTCTCCACCTGGCACCCAGCATGACATGCCACCACAAGACACAGATGCACCGGACAGTGTATGGGGGTCCACCAGCATGCAGCGGGGTACCACCTGGCTCACCCCAAAGCCAGTCCCACAAGACCTACCGGCAACCAGGAGCATGGCAGACCCTACAAACGCAACCGTTAGTGCTTGGCGCTGTGCAAGCCCCCATGGTCCCAGGAGGGGTCCCCCCACCCCGTGAAACAGCGTGCAAACCCCAACATCAGCACTGTCGGGAGACTGTGAGCTTGTGCTGGGAGCAAAAGGTGTCCTGCCTACCCTGGAGATGGAGGAGCATCCCCCAGACACCTGAAGGCAGGGCTGGCTGAGCAGGGCGGCATCCCCCACCCTCCCTCCCGTCTTCCAGGGATGGGGGGGGCCAGGGGGGTGTATTTTCTTTCTTGGCGTCCGGACCGCAGCAGACGTGTTTAATGAGCCGGGGCTGTTTGCGAGGTGGCCGGCTGGAGAGAGCACTATTCACGCTGGGAAGAACCTTTTCCACTTACGTGCTTTTTTCCAGTAAGAGGAAAGCAGAATGCGTTACAATAAACAAAAAAACCATGGATTTGGATTTGCTTTTTTGCTCTTTTTTTTTTTTTCCCCTCCTCTTCTTTTTAAAGGAGGCCTCCATAAAGCCCCTTTGTTTAGACCCTCATGTGCACAGAAGGTTTATTTTTATAACTGTGTAAAGCCCCCTTAATGAACTCCTTTATGCTTTGTTAAGGCAGTGGAGATCACAATTCCACATTGTGGCATGTTGTTACTCATGTTGTCCTTGGCCGGGTTTTTCCGAAGGAAGGGACTCCCCTCCCCGCTCCGCCGATCGGGGCCATGAGATCACCTCGGTCCCCACCGCTTCGAACAACAAACCCTTTGTGGAGGCGGAGGGGAGACGGGACCTCGGTGGGTGCAGACACTGGGTGATTGTTTGGGTGCTCTGCACCTCTCCGGGGCATTTCTGCCCACCCCCCTCTAAGCCCCTCTGCTTCAAAATACGGGGGGAAGCAGGAGCCCCTTGGGATTGTGGTCCTGCTGCCTGGCACGGTGATGCCCGGCTGTCCCCGCAGGCTGCTGCCCGCTGCAGGTCCCCACACCGCACCACTTTTGGGGTCTGTCCCTATATCCCATTTGAGATACGTCACCCCTGTGCCAACACTGGTGGGCAATCCCATGTCCAGCCCCTCTGCAAATCCCCGCGGCAGACGGTCGGTGACAGCCTTGGAGGGATGCTGGATGGCTCCTGCCCACGGGCATCGCTGCGGAGGGGTGCGGGTGCTCTGGGGATACCTGTCCCAGGACCTGCTCACATCTCAGATGTGGTCCCCAGCCCATAGCAATGAACCGACGGGGGACTTCTTGCATTGCCCCAGCTCCGGCTCTGACTCAGAGGTAGTCAGCAACGTCCCCCATGTCCTGCTTCCCCACCTCAAAATGACACTCCGAAGCATTAACGGGTGTGGGCAAAGGCAGCTTTGGTCACAAGCACCAAAGAGCCGCGGGGCCGCCTGGCTGGGATGGCCCAGCCCATGGGGAAGAGAATGTGGGACCCTCCAGCTGCCGGGGGGGCTGGTCCCTGCTGGGGTCAAATGCGAAGAACCATTCCTGGCACGTTCCCCCACCTCTGCAGCCATGCTTCAGCCTCTGCTGCAAACAAAATGATCCTAAAACCAAACCACCTACACCCAAGCACCCTTCAGCACCAAAAGATAACAGAGCTGCCTAACAGATAAAGTGACATGTCTTATTCCGACTTGATTTCCTACGCCAGAAAACGTGATCTCAGCACGGGATGTCCCGACCACATCAGCTCAAGTCCGGCAGTTTCAGAAGCGCCTGAAGCTGTGCTGGGGATGTGGCGAGCAGCAGGACATGGAAAGCTCCTTGCTCAAAGCCCAGGACACCCTTTTCTCCACCTGGGACCACACTTTTTTCCATGAAGGGGCATTTTTTACAGTCTGACCTGAAGGATGCCCAGTTCAGGCATTGGCTTCATCAAGGAAACCCTCCAGACGTTGCCTCCCAGCTCCCTTGCAAAGTTTCCAGGATGGAGAGCAGAGGAGCAGCAGCTCAATTTAACGTTCAGTCGTGAAAACAAATACAAACCCTTTTACAGATTTGCCACTGTTAGGTATTTTCCTTTCCAACCATATTTTCAATCAATTCTTTCATTCCTAATAAACGGGGTCTCCCTTCTTCAGCCTTGATCCCTTCCCAAACTGTAGGACAAATCCCCCCCACAAATCCCAAACCCAGGAGACCTGCCACCACCTCGCAAGGGTGGGCAAGGGGCTGGCCAGGATTCAACCAGCTGGGAGCAAGCTGGATGCTAGATGCTGAGGGCACATAAATCTGACCAGAAACTTCATGAGGATGCCAGAGACGAAGGTGTCTGTCTGCTCCGAGGTCCTAATTACATCCTTGCACCCTTTTTAATTTTCCTGAGCGCATCTCATGGAGGTTTCTGCCCTGTGCTCCATCCTCTGTCCTCCCTGCAATCCCCCAGCTCGCACGCTGTGCAGGGGGGCAGCTCGAGGCAACGTGCCACGGTAAACATCCCTGCCCTCCGCTCTGTTTATATTTGTCATGTCCCTGAGCTGTCTGCTACCCGGCCTTGCCACTGGCTTTCAGCGTCACCTCGGGTCGGGGAGAAGGAGCTATTAGCAAAGCAAACAGCTCTGACTCACAGCTGACCTGGGTAACTTGTGGTTTCTGGTTGGTTTCTCACATAAGAGTTCTTGAAACTCTGATTTTTTTGCTGATGGGAAATCAAGCTACCAGGCTGGTTGCCTAGGGAAAGCCTCATGCCGCTGCCTTTTCTTGTTTGGCTGCCAAACACCCCTCATTTCACATCAATAAATACCCCAAAATTTGCTTTACAGACCCACTACTCCCCAGCATTCATTACAGCAGTAATTACAAGCACAAACAAGTGGACGTGAGCATGTGGGCTTACCTGAAAAGCTGTCCTTGTCCATTGCAATCAGATCCCGTGCTTGGTACATGTAGCAGCGGAGGTGGTATCTGTTCCCATCTGCACGGAGGAATGAGAAACAGTTAAGAGCTGAGGCCAGGGATGGGTGCAGGGCACAGGGTGAATAGCTGGGTTTTTAACCCGCCCCAGGCTCCTGTCTGAGGGCAGCTTGGCTTAATCCTTCCCGTGGCTTCCCAAGAGAGCACGGAGCCCTGAGCATGTCGATGTTCCCAGGGGCACAAGCCGTGCCCCATCCTTGCCCACCCCCCCTTTCCATCCACCTGCACTCAAGGTGGGCGAGAGGAAGAGGATGGGAAATGATCGGCTATGGGATCCCCACAGCAGAGACCCTGCGCCGGGACTCACTGCAGGGGAATTTCACCCTCCCTTCCGACCCTCAGGCCTTACAGTCAAATATGCACGAAATGGTGGGTCTGTTGACGCCAAAACTGAGGGTGGAGATGGATTTGCCATCATCGCTCTTGTCGTCTGTCACTCCCCCCTGCAAGAGAAAGCAAAGCAAGGTCCGTCATGCCGGTACGCCCTCCACAGCCGGGGCTCCCCGTGGGACAGGGTCCTCCAGGGTATCATCCATACAGGTGTCCAAGAGGATTTGGGGTTTCCAGTGCCTCCTGGCAGCCCACAGAGGGACCCTCAGGCTCTTCTGTCCCAGGAGGGCAGAGAAGACCCCAGAGGGAACAGGACAGGACAGCAAAAGCAGCCCCAGGGCCACCGACTCACACCCCCTCCCACCACCCAGCATCTCACCAGCATGGAAAAGCCTCTCCATAAAGTTCATCGTTCTTGGAGCAGTAGTTAGTAATTAAAGCAATTTCACTAAGTCCCCTTGCGAGCAAAATTAATGGAGTATAAGCTTTGTGAACAGTGATACAGACTGTGTCAAATGCAGCCAAATGCCCCATTCACTGCCCGGGGGGAGCCTCGGCCGACCTTGACCATCGCTATTCCCTCTTCTTGTGTTCGCCTGCGAGAGCCGGCCTTTTATCACCTCCTAATTGCTGCATTCGGCTTGAAATATTTAGTAGCAGGAAAAGGAGCGTAAAGGTAAGTTCCTGGAGAGTGTAAAGCTGATCTTTAAATATTTTTCAATTATCGAATGCAAGGGAGAGACAGGAGGGGTGTTCAAAGAAAAAAGGAAAAAAGAAAAGAAAAAAAAAAAAGCGGGTCCAGGATGGAGTTTCCAGATCCCGGAGACGCCTGGTCCTAAAAAACACGTCAGGAGCTTAGGTGGTCTGCAGACCCCTCCTTGCCTTTCCAGGCAGGAATCGCAATTACCGTGACATTGTCTGCAGAGGAAGCCCTGGGGTTTGCCCTGCATTTACGGCGGTGAGGTCGCGCTGAGGGTTTGCAAGGCAACCTCCAGCGCTGCCTTCCCTTCCTCGCCCCCCCTCCCCGCAGGAGCTGAATAGCTCCTCAGTTATTTTTATGACCTTTCTGCCCAGCAGACTGCCGGTCCCTCCAATCCCCCCACCCCGACCTGCGCCCACTGCCAGCCTGGGGAAGGGCAAGTGAAGGAGACCAGGAGCAGAGATTGCTCTCTGAAGCCCTCGGCAAGGGATTGGAGACCCCCCCAGTCCATCCATCACAGGGAAGGGGGGCTCCTCACACCCCAAAACACCACAGAAAGCACGCCTTGGAGAGGGCAAACTGGCAAACGCTCTTTCTCAGGACTACGATTTACCCTTTGGGGTCTCCACGCAGGATGGAGTACCCCCACCACCTCCACCCTTCGCCCCATCCCCGCGGGGTTCCCAAGGTCCGGGTCCTGCAGCAGAAGCCCGTGCACGGTAGCAGCCACTCGCCTTGGGTGCAGGAGCACTGGGGGACAGAGGCATCCTCGTCCCGGTGGCATCCCACCGCTCTGCCCCAAGCAGGACTCCTCTGCGACCGGGCTTTCCCACCAGGACCCCCCCGCTTGGTGCAGCAGGGACCACTGGGGTCCCACTTGGACCCCCCCGGTTGGTAGTTTGGGCACAAAGTTACAGCACCGGTGCCTTCCACCCTGGCCAAACCCCAATGGCACCACGTGCCCACCCTGGCTGTCATCGCCCTGGTTTAACTCACGTCCCTGGTCTTCTCCTGCCTGGGGAGCCGGTGGTTCAATCACGCTTGGTGCAGAGCCAAAGCTGGGGCGTAAGCTCCAGCAGAAAACAGGCAAGATTTTCCAGCCTGGCATGGAAAACCCAAAGCTCTCCGTCAGCCAAAGGTTTCCCTCGGCTGATTTTTGGAGGAAGACAGGAGGAAATGGGGCTTGCAGGGTGGGAGGGCTGCTCACAGCTCCAGGGCAGAGCCACTGGGCTTTCCATCAGAAACTGGAGATGGCCTCAAGCCACAGAACTCGGCTCTGGGCTTCCCAGAAATCGGACCGAGGGCAGAGAGGTGCCTGGGGGCTACACCGTGTCCTGCGGTGTTTCTCTTTCAATGACCATTGGTGAGGAGCAAGCTGCCAAATGGCAGATCCCAAAACAGCTGGGACGTGCTGTCACAGAAAGGGAAACCCAGGAACAAGGTGATGTGATGGAGGCGATGGCCAAGCCAGCAAGCCCAAGGGAAAGGAAGGATGCCCAGCTTATATAGGGGGGGATGCACAGGTGAAATACAGGCAAAAAGAGAGGAAATGAGAGGGTAGTGCTGCAGACAGTGGTGTTACACTGCCTCCGCATTTCAGGTATGGGTGGGAGCGCTAAAAGCCTTCTGCAACGCCAACTTCTTGGTCTCAAGCTCCCCGTTAGTCAGGTGGGACTCATCACGAGCAGCAATAAGCACTTTGTGGGTGTCCCCTCCCCTGTGAGGGGGATGCCATCACAGGCAACGGAGAGAGCAGGGTGGTCATGGCGAGGGCAAAGGGGGTGGCCCGGTGGACGGGATGCTTTGCCTAGGACACTTGTGGGCTCACCGTGGGTCTACTTTCCTAAGCATAGTCCTGCCCTGAGACACCCGGGGACTGCCCCAAGTCATGGGTGGCTGCATGAAGGCTCCAAGGACTGCCGAGAAAATGGCATACCAGCAAGGAAAGAGCCACGATCCTTCTGCATTGGAGAGCCCACGGCTGGGGGCAGCAGGAGAAAGCAAGTGAACCAGTGGGAAGCAACATCCGAGGCAGCTCAACCCACCCCAACAGGCACCCCAAATCCATCAAGCTAATTGTACCCAAGGCAGCCGAAACCCAGTGCCACGTGGCAGCACCACGAGCCCTCACAGCAGCATGTGGCCCTCCTTCAGGCAGCACGACCCACGCTGCCCAGCCCCGATGCTGCTCCCGGTGGGATGGGGGACTGGGGGACATCCTCCCCTCCCCGTTGTTTGGGGTCAGGGGAAGGATGGAGCATGTGTGAGCACGTGAAATGAAAGTCTCTGAGCAAAAGCCCGAGCGAGCACATGCTTAGGGAGAGCGAGCGTGCAAAAGAAATCATGCACACGTGCGCCTGCAAGCGTGCGTGGATCTGGGGGTGTTCATGATGCAGAGGGGCAGGAGCTAGGGTGCCCCGGTCATACAGCAGATCCCCCGGCTCTTCCCACTGCAGAGAGCCAAGCCGGCTGGGAACGGACTCTCACACCCCGCGGGCTCCATCCGAACAGACTCTGAGCTCACCCTGCAAAGATGCTGAGCCCCACGCACAGCCCCGGGGCTGCAGCTGCTCAGCTCTGGGGGTCAACACCGATGGAGTGGGATTTTTGAGGAAAGCCTCCACCAAGGAGCACCCAGCTCCTACAAAACCCCCCTCAGCAGCTGGGCAACCCACCGGGGCTCTCCTTTCCAGCTGCTCTCGGGTCCGGGTCACCCTGACCGAGGTGTTGGGGTTCAGCATGTCTTAATGAGAAGGATTGGATTGCTCGGTTTGGTAAGGCCAGAGCGATGCACGCTGAGCATCCCTGGGAAGAGGGAGGCCCAGAAAGGAGCACCGTCCGCACATTCCTGCATCCAAGACACATTCCTGCTGGTCATGTTTGGTATTATCTTCCTGTTGGAAACCAACCCTTTCGAATAGCTCGGGGAATTAGCACTTGGGGTGTTGGCTTGTTCTGTCTGACTTTGCACTTTAATCCTCCCTCCGCTTTGGTTTCCCTGCACCGCCATATGGCTCCTTTGCTGGACGGCAACCCGTGCCACAACCACAAAATTGCACAAATGCCTTTCGCGGAGAAGGCGGCAGATAACAGGAACGGGACGGAGCAGACAGGAGGGGCTTCGGGAGGCTCCGGCAGCCCATGGCATGCCAGTGGCAGCCCTGGCCCCAGGCCTGGGTAAAATCTGAGCTGGGGGATGCTCCAGGCTCCCTCTCCTGACAGCATCTTTATTCTGCTTTAGCATGATCGGAGCTGGCGGCAGCAGGTCAGACTCCAGCTGCTGCCCCATCCAGGTGCCCTGCTCAGCTCAGCATCCCTGACACCTCAGCCTGCGAAAGCTGCCTCCCTCTGCCTGCGTTAAAAAAGCATTAGAAATAGATACAGCGAAAAATCGGTGCCCACCCTTCCCAGCCCTCAGCACCCACTGGTATTTTCCTGTCCTCAGCACCACTTCACCCCACCACCCTGATCCCAGCTCTGCTGCGTCATTCCGACTCCCTCCTCCCGCTTGCGGCTCCAGCAGATGGAAGGGTTGACCCTGTGCAGGTCTGGAGGGTCTGGGGTTGCTGGATAGGAGATGCTATGTAAATTTAGGTATTATTTTGGGACGGAGCATCCTGGAAAAATACGTAAGTTATTCAAGTGAGAGAGGAGAGCTGGAAAGGCATGAAGCTGCAAAACCAGAAAGTATGGCCAGATCATTTATAAAGCAATCCACAGAAAACCAAGCGACCACAGAAAATGCGGCCAGTAACCCCAAAATATGAGGGCACCAAGGCGAGCCAGAATGACCTACTGCGGAGGGGAATTCGGTGAGCGAAGCCCAAAGGGCGGGCAGCCTGGTCCTGCACCCGCCGGGCTGCCGGGAGCCAGAGCCAGAGCTGGGGAAGGATTCACCTGCCACTCTCCCAGGCTGTTCCCTCCTGAGCTCTCACCCTGTGGGGACAGCATCCCCTGAAATCTCCACACCTGAAGTAAATACTACTCCTTGTCGGACAGCATCACCCTGCCCGGGCGATGGTTTAACTCCCAGGAGCAGCACGGTCCTACAGCAATGGGACATGGTGCTCCCCCAGGACCCTGGTGTCACCCAGGACACCGCTGAGGGTTTTCTTGTGTTTTGTTGACATTCAAGCAGGGAAAATTCATGGTTCAGGCCTTTGCTTGGTGTGACGGAATTGGATGTCTGCATTGGGGTCATATAGGAGCAGCAGTGACATGTAGGGCAGAGTTTGCTGGGGAAGGGGGAGAGAGAAAAGCAAGGCAAGGCACAGCAAGAAAAGGCATGGCACGGCACTGCAAAGCATGGCATGGCAAGGCAAGGCATGGCATTGCAAAGCATGGCATGGCATGGCAAGGCAAAGCAAGGCAAGGCAGAACGACTGCTTTTTTTGCTAGAATTATTTTTCAGTTAGAAAATAAGCAAAATAATAAACTGGATTTGTTACATGATAATATAATAAAAGTTATAGATGTAACTTTGGCATAAAGAAAAAGGAGAGATTTGGGAGGCTGCTAAGAACTAGGGACTGCCACACTAACTGACACGGCTAAGAAATGCTTGGAAAATAAATACGCATGGTAGGTACCACCAGGTCTAACAGGCTTTGGGGGTGGAGGGCTGGAAGGGGCAGCCCCCGGCAGCCTGGGGCGGGGGTGGGGGGTCAGCAGCATGCCAGTGACACCGGGGAACACTTAAATCAACCGGGGACCCCCTGCCACCCTGTCAGCATCACCAGGAGCGAAGCAAGCAGCGGCTCCCAGGCAAGTTGCCACATTGCCATTTTTTGCCTCTTTCCCTTTGCTTCTGCCTCTGCCCCACAGGCATGGGGAGGGGATTTTCCTCCCCCGGGTCTCCCCCACACCCCCTGGTACCCCCAGCAGACGGGTCCGTCAGCAGCCAGGCTCACAAACCCAGTTCATTTGCAGGCTAACGAAGACGAAACGAGGGCACGGCTGAGTCCCTCGGAAAACCGCACGACCGAGCAGAGACCGAGGGCAGCCCCATCAGACAGCCCCCCCCCCACCTCCCCTCGCCCCCAGAGCCAGGGAAGGGCACGGGGGGTTCCTGCACCCGTGTGCATGGACACACACCCCATGTTACAGGGTTTTCCAGCTAAATCCTCCTCGCTTGCCTCTGCTGAGATGCAGAGGGATGAAGAGTCTGGCTGAAAAATCACATCGACAGGCCCCAGGGTGAAGGGGGAGAAGCCAGGGTCCCACCAGCAGCCCTGGGGGTGGGCGGCAGCCGGGACACCCCCCCCGAGATGGGGCTGGTGTGAGCTCAGGGCTGATGCATGCAAACACCATGGAGCCGCTTGCGTCCCAAAGGGGCCGCTGGGTTCAAACGCTGGACGGAGGGAAAAGGACAGAGCGGAGAAGGAAGGGAAAAAAAGCCAAATGGGGGAAAAAAAATAAAAAGCCCTATAATAGGGGCTTTGTGCTGCTGTGGTTGGTTCTCATTTAGTTATTGGAAAAGCCAAAGGATTATGAAATCCAGTGTATTAAGAAAGCCAGAATATTAGCTCAACAAAAAGCGGTGGGTGCAGGCGGCAGATAACGAGTGGCAGATAACGAGCTTTGCTCCAGGTCCGCTCCCTGGGAAGGGACAGGCCCAACCAGGCTCCCCCTCCCAAGCGACAGTTTTTTGGGGGGAAAGGTGGGTACCTACCAGGGCCCCCTCCAAGGCGAAGACGGCGGCGGCCCCGGTGCGCTCCAGGGGCTCCATCCTGCGCCTCCAGCGGCGGCGGCGGAAGGTGTCGGTCCGGCGATACTTCAGGTGGAAGCGCCAGCCGAAAAGCGAGGCGTACTCCCAACCCTCCCCGTCCAGCTCCTCCTGCTTGTGCTGCCAGGCAGGGACATGCCGGGGCTCGGGGGGGGTTCAGTCCCACCACCCCACAGCCCCTCTGCAGGTGACGACGGCGGGACCTTGGCACAGCCAAGGGGTAAAGCCACTTGTGCATGGGGCTCTCCAGGACCAAGGTTTTGCCCACCCAAACCCGGGTCCAGCCTCTTCAAGCTGTTGCCCGCTACAGTTGTCTCACCCCGTGCCCTCCCTGTATCTCTCCAGCTTGGGATCACAGAATCATTTAGGTTGGAAAAGACCCTTAAGACCATCGAGTCCAACCGCTAACCCAACACCGCCAGGTCCACTGCTGAGGATTCAGCCCTTCATCCAGCCCCTGGGGTGAACCCCACTTGGAGAAGGGTCGCTGGGCTGCCCGTGCTGAGCACGGAGGGGGCCGCATCCTGCCCAGCCCTGTGTAGCACCAGTGCCTCCATCTTCACGGCCTGACCCCCACTTTGCCCCCACCTCTGATCCCTCCCAGGGCCACTGTGGCTCTGCCACCACTGGGAACTTCTCCCTGGGGCATCGGTCACAAGCCCACGAAGGCTTTTTCTCCCCAGAGCTGTGTCACCTCCCTGTGACAATCGCATCCCTTTGGCTAACAGGGTGGCGGGGGCTCCCCACGCTTTCCAGCCACAATTATCTAGAAAAAAGTGCTGGAAAGGGAGGCAAGTGTCTGGGGGAACTAGCAGGGGGGAGGGAAGAGTGGCAGGGCTGCGGTGGCATTTGCAGTCCAATTGCACCACCTAGAGGGAAGCAGGACCAGGACAGGGGACAGGCTGGGGACCTCTGTAAGTCCCGCTCTCCCCACTGGTGGAGGTCCCCGTCCCACCCTGCAGCCCAACCAAGCACCCCTGGAGTGGTCTCCACCCTCTGGGAGATGTTGACCCCCCCTCACCATGGTGGAAACCACAGAGGTTGCTGCCTGCTGCGGCACGGAGACCAGGGCGACCAGGCTCCGAAGCACAGCAGGTCTCTGCAGAAGGCTAAGCATCTCCACCTTTGCATGGAGAGACAGGGACACGGCCCTGACCCACTCTCACCCTCTCCTCCCTGGCCCCCATCCTACCTTTCTCACGGCTTCCATCTGCGCGAGGTCCCTCCGGCGAAGCCGTACCCAGCGCCGTCGCCGGTTGGTGTGATACATCTTCTCGGCCGGCACCCAGGCCTTAGGCTTGCGGTCCGGCGGGATGGTGATGCCATACTCCCAGCCTCGGAGAGAAGGCAACACCTGGGTGATGGCGGGAGAAGAGCCCCCCCCCACCTTGCCTCCTGTCAGGGACCTCTCTTCACACATATCTAGATTGGAACAGCTTTGATAGCAAAGGTTTGTCCAGACACAACGTGCTTTCCCAGTTTGCTGGTCCGTGCAGATAACGACCTACTCGTGCTGCTACCCGATGGGGGTGTCCCTCTGGGGATGCCCTGGTGATGGATTCATGGTGTCCCACCAGCCCTCAGCTCAGCGTCACAGCTTGGGGACTCTCCTCTCTGTCCTTCCTTCCTCAGGCAACCCCGACCCTTGTGACCATCTCAGATGCTCTCTGGCCTGATGCCTTCTGTTTCTCTTTCTCCAGAAGCCAGGTAAGGTCTTCCAGAAGAACAGCCTGGACTATCCCCAGCAGCAAGGAAAGCGCTGCCTTTGTGGCTGCGCACCCCACAGTCCCAGCCTCAGCCAGAGCGAGGGGGAGAGGGTACCCCCACCGCCTGACCCCCTTCTCCTAAAGCCAGCGGGGCAGCTCACACAGCCACGAAGGGGATGTCATCACCCCTGGTGCTGGAAGGGACCGTGGAAGGAAACACCACGATGGGCAGAGTAAAGGGGATGAAAACAGGACAGATACCCAAAACTGCTGTCTGATACCTTTCTCATCCACAGCTCTGTTGAGGTCCGTGTCCCACTCCACGTCTTCCCATTTCCAGCCCGGAGGACACTCAATCTCATCCTTATGCAGGACCTTCTCCCCGTTCTGTGGGACGCAGGGGTGTTTTCAATCAAACGATGCCCAGCAGATGCCTACATCTCCCCTGAGTCACCGGGGGGCTTCCTGCCACCGCAGCCTGGGCTGGTGCTGAGCCCCCACCTGCCCGCTCTGCCCTTACCACGTCAGTGTAGGCATCGGTCATGTGGATCCACTGGCCTCCCGGCAGCCGGACCTGGTTCTCGAACACCTCTTCCACGAAGCTCAAATGCCCGGCGTCCACATCGTGCAGCAACCTGCACCCCGGGGAGATGGACGGCATCAGGGGCTTCCCCTCCTGCACTCCCAGCCCTGCATGGGCAGCAGCACAGCCCCATTCCTCCCTCCTCTCAGGGCCAGCCATGCCACCCCAACACCCGCTTTCCACCCCAGAGGCACCAAGCAGAGCTCCCACGAGACTTCAGCAGCTCAGCTCGGGTGAAGCCCAAAACCCAGGCTGGAAATCCAATGCAAGAAGATGGCAGAGCCGTGCTGAGCATCCCCCGGTCCCCTCCCATCCCCTCAGTGCCCCGCTGGGATCCCACCTCCGAAGCTCCTCAGCATGGGGCTTGCACAGGCACCCCGGTGACCTGGGTGCTGGGGCCATCATGTCTGTGAGCGCCTGTGCAGCACCCACCACCCCAGGGACATCACCCAGCGCCGAGATGATCCATTTTTGCATTAATGCTGTTGCCTACCAAGGAGGGGGCAGGCAGACGGGGAAGCCCCATGGCACCCCAGACCTCCATGAGGCTTTCTGGGTGACCTTGCCACCAGCTTAGCATCTGCTAAGGTTTTGGGGATGCCCAGGACAGCCCACCTAGGCTCTGCCCTTTGCAGAAAACCCTCACTCACGTCTTCTCCGGGCAGATGAACCAGTCCCCAGCCCAGGTCCAGCCCGTGGAGGGGCGGAAGCTGTCCTTGGGCAGCTTGATCTTGCCAGTGACATCTGAGTATTTGGGGTAGGTCAGGCCAGTTGTGCCCCAGTTCCCCACCAGCGCCAGCTTCGTCTGGTTCTCATACTGGGGGAGCAAAAGCAGAGAGGGTTTTGCATCAGAGGCTCAAAATCCATGAATAATCCTTTTGAAATCCCATGAATAATCCCTTCCTTCCTGGAGAGCCCCATCCTGAGGACAGACCTCCTGGGAAGAGCCTAACTCCCCCACCAGTCCGCCACCCCCATGGGCACCCCCGGATTTTTGCTCCCCCCCCACCCCGAAGTAGGTGGAAGGAGACGTGAAGTGAAAATGCGGCTTTATGGCTCATTACCAACCTTCTCCCCAGGCTTTCAGGCTGGATGCTGGTGGAAACAGCTCTTTCTCCTCACAGTTGGTAGGGGCTGATGTGACCCCCCCGCTCCCCCCACCTATGCCCCCACCCCTGGTCCAGCCCACCCCCACCCCTCCGTGGTGGAGCTGCTGCCCACACCAGAGAGGAAAATAAAAAAACCCTTTAGGGTGGTGGCTGCGAGATGCTCACGGTTTCAGCAAAGACAGAGAGCTTCCCCTCGGCGTACTGGTTGAACTCCTTCTCATCCACCGACAGCCCGAACCAGAGCTGGACCCGGATCTGGGCTGGGATCCTGGGACCCATCGCCTCCTCCTGGGGGTACTGCCAAAGGCAGAGCCCCATTAATACCCCCCCGGAGGATATTAATGGGGGATGCTCAGGATGGGAGGCTGGGGGTGGTGGGTCCGAAGCCCCCGTAGCCCTGGCCGGGGAGGCAGGGGGGGAGGTGGGACATGGAGCATCCCCGGGAAGTGGGGGGACATCGACAGCGTGCAGAGCACTTTGGTGATGACCTTGAGGAGCTTCAAAGCCCTGGTGGTCAGGGCTTCTGCGTCTCGGTGAGACACCCTTCAGGGCTAGGACATCAAACCCAGCCAACATACTTCAGCAAAAATAGAAAGAATAAACAGGGAGATGTCTCACTGCCCTTTTTTCTCTCTCTCAGTCATTTTTTTTTCCCCTTCAAGTGATGCTAGTTTTCCATCCAGAGCTAAAGTACAGAAAAAACCAATATATTTTGGTTCATCTTTTGCTGCCAGCTGGGCTTGGGGTTTTGGGGTTTATTCAGTTTATTTTATTTCATTTTATTTTTTTAGAGCTTGTTCAGCACTGATTGTCTGCTCCCAAGCTGGCACGCAGCGAAAGGCCAAAGAAATATCATTTGAGATGTGAGAAGCTCGCTAAGTGCCTGGCAAAGGAGGCCACAGCTTAAATTTCCTGGGGTGGCAGAGGGTCAGGAATTTTGAAAAACATAAAATAACATTTTAAAAAAGTAAAAAATAAAATATATTTTTTAAAAAGGCACCATCTGGGCCAAAGTGCACCCATCTTCACTTCCCTGGAACTTGCAGAAAATGTGAAGATATTCATGGGAATCTGCTGCAGATCCATGTAAGAAGGGCTGAACTCCACTAGAAGAACAACCAGGTTCTCACCATGCAGGAACCAGCTTCAACAGGGTCAAAACTGGGGCTGGAGGTCTCTGGAGCCCCAGGTGCTCATGGGTTAACATTGTATTGGGATTTCAGGTTTCCCTGCTTGATTTTCTCCCTCTTTTTTCTTTAGGAGAAAACGTTTTAAAAATAAACATCACGCGTGCGCATACATCCAAAGCCAAGGTACCTTCAGGAAGATGGTCTGCAGCTTCCCGCAGTTCTTGCCGCAGCAGCTGGAGATGCTCCTGGAGAAGAGGACCTCGTGGGCTGGCACGCGGGCATACGCAACGCGTTTGTCTCCCTGCAGCATCCAGATCACTATATCGGGCAGGCTGTTTTGGGGCTGGAAAACACAAAAGCTGTAGCGTCAGACCGGGAAGGGGTGCGCCGAACTAGCGCATCAGCCGCAGAGGGATGCGGGAGGCTGGAGAGCAGCCATGCCCCGAGTCCCGCTGCCAGCCCAAGCCCACGGAGCGAGACCAGTCAACCCAAATCCCATCTCGGCAGCTCCAGATCCCGCCTTGGTCTGGCCAGGGCAGAACAGCTTTAGTTGAGGGTTTACTGGCCGTGCTGTAAAGCTCTGCCATGAACGAGGCTAAACCTCAACAGCCGGGTGCTAAACCTGGCACCTTCCTAACTTGGTTCACGTCACGGCGGGGGGAACGCGGGTCCAACCCTTGCACAGGGGGACCGGGACTCTGCCTGAAGTCTCTGCTTCCCACCCCACCACCGGGCGAGCGCTCACAGCCATTGCACCAAAACAGCACCGTGATGGCGAGCTTGGGAAAAACGAGATTTTCCCGCCCCTCAAGGTGAAAAGCAGCTCCTGCCACCATCGTGGCAGCGTTACCTCCTCTGCCATGGCCTTCAGCCTGGAGAGCCAGTCCTCTGCCTGCTCCAGGGCTGCCGACAGGCTCGAATCCTCGTGCTTGAGCTTCAGGGCTGCCTTCACTATCTGCTCCAGGTTGGTGCTGCGAAACCGGTACATGTTCTGGTCCAGGTGGGTGCTGGCCGGCTTCCCCAAGACATCGGGCAGGGTCAGGCTGCGGGGACAGGCAGAGACGCAGCGTTAGCAGCTCACTCAGCCTCTCTTGGGGGTTTTGCTGCCTTTTTTTAAATCTTTTTTTCTCCTTTTCAGCAAGTTTCCGAAGGATTAACAAGCCACCGAAGATACGTTTGGGGAACACGGCAATGCCAAGAGCAAAGGAGCTTCAAACCGCACATGCAGCCCCCACGCATCACCCACAGCAGCCAGGATGGGGCCCTGGCTGAGCCGAGCACACCGCACACGAGCACACACACACATTTTAATATAAATTGATTCAAGCTGCTGGACAAATGTTTCAGGAGTCCGGGAGGATCTTCACTGCACTGAGCCATTTAGAGGTTTTCCTGTAAAATGCAGTGGTTTACGGTGCTGCTGTTATAAATGCTCTTCTCGCTCCCAGCTGCAGCGTCCCCCCCTCGGGCTGGGACTGGGCTCCATCAGCCCCATTTTCATTGCATGATAAATAAGAAGGACGACATCTCTTGCCCAGATATGCTCATCGAGACATGCCAGGGACAGACGTGCACCATGGTACCTGCCCAGGATGGGGTCAGTGCAGGTTGTCCCAGGTTAATAACCTGGTCTGGCCAAATCTGCAAATTAAATATCTACTTTCTGCATAAAGTCAAAGTCACAGGAGGCTTAAGGAGGGACGGACGGTAGAAATGGGGGTGGTGAAATTTAGTTCTTTCATTTCTCTTAAAGAGAATTGGGTTTACTCTTATCTCCAAAGGGAGCCGAAGTGCTGTGGGTGTTGCTAATTAGCCCAACCATTCAGTAGCATCCTGTGCAAGGAGCTAAATTAAAAGACTGTGTTGGGGCTGCAGCCCCAAGCCCTCCATGGTTAGACTGACTGCACTCCATGAACTCAGTTTTGTGTGTCCACGCTTCGTTTGTGTATTTATTACGAGGGAGCTGCTAATGAGCTAACCTCCCACTCGTTTGCCGTGGCTTCCATTGCCACTGGTGCACGGGAAGGACAGAGCTCACCCACCAAGCAAACACCACTTTGTAGCAGAAACTAGGATGTACTTCAATATCCTTGCAGGAACAGGAAAAAAAAAAAAAAAAACTGAATATACCCACTGCAGTTGAATTTCATTTCAGAAAGATAAACTATAAAACTACACAAAAAAAGGAGGAAATGTGTTAAAGAGCTGTGGAAAGGAGCAGCGGAAAGGGTTAAATCCTACAGGCAGCATGGAAACGGTTTGAAGATATCTTGTTCCTGGAGGTATGTGCCGCATGTCGAAGACCTGTAACACCTACAACGGTTAAATGAAGTTAAATTTTGCTCAAATGGGAAAATGGAAAAGATCACAGACTCCACCAAATGAAATGTAAAAATACCGTGAAGTAGTTAAAAAAAAAAAAGGCAAAAAGATGGAAGAGCCCCCACTAAAAGCATAAAACCCAAAAAACTGTCCCTATTCAGGTGGATAACCAACACGAGGAACGTGTACTGGTGAGCCAGAGCTGGAAGCAGCATTTTTCATAGCAAAAAAAGCTGGGAGCCAGGACGACATTGGGGCAGGGTCCATCCCACCTTGGCAGCCGGGAGGAGAGGACTGGGAGGAAATCAGACAAGCAGCAAATCATTTGCAATTCAGGTAGGGAACAGCTGGACGGTTGGGTGGGATCTGTAGCTTTTTGCTTAATATTATTAATATTGCTTAATATGACTAATGTGCTTTATTAATATGATTAGAGGACTGGAAGAAGGAACATGATGGCAACCTCAAAGAGTCCCGGGAGGATCTCAGGGAACCCGACATCAGCAAGTCTGAGTTGCATCCGACAAATTAGCAGAAACCACAACTAAGACGAGAAGAGCAGGGAGGTAGACAACCTGGACCCGAGAGCTCCCCTGCGGAGGGATGCTCTGCCACTCTGGACCAAGAGGATGGTCATCTCCTGGGCAAAGAGCTGGTTATAAGGCAGGTGGCAAAAGATGGGAGCATTGAGTTTGTCCGCAGTGATGGGTGCTGCGCTGGCTGTTACCACTCCAGGCACGGATTATTAGGAGAAAGCTAAAGGGCTGAACTGAGACCATCACTGGGCCAGCACATAAACGCCCGGTGCATCCTCATGTGAACATCGTGCTTCCAGCTGGGGAAAGATACGACAGAATTGGACAAAGTACGGGGAAGACCAAAAGGATGATCCAAAACATGGACCCTCTTCTGCAGCAGGGTCTCTCTGGCCACCCCCTGCCCATTTTGCCATGCTCCCAGCTCTGGCAGGGAACGGTGGAGGGGTCAATTCACAGGCAGCTCTCTTCTGAGCTCCAGCACAGAGCAATGCTCGTGCCACGGGAGACAGGGCCAGGAGCAGAAGGACAAATCCCACCCGTCAGGTCAGCACTGCTGCTCACCAGCACAAAGGAGCTGGAGGAGCCGCCTGGGTCTGGCCGCAGTTCAACATTTTGGGGACTGGGGTTTGCTACGACTCATCTTTCCCTGACTTTGTCCATTTGTATGCTACTTCCAATTCTTTTCTTTTCCAGAGTGGGGCCGTCTTCCCTCTCTTCACACGAAGGTCTGGAAAAGACATGGGCAAGGCGATGCCGGCAGCACGTCACTATTTTCCTACTGGGAACAGGAGATGGGGAGGTCTGGACCCGGAGGAGGATGGGGAAGCACTGGAGAGCGGCAGGGGGCTGTTCCCATCCCTCCAAAATCCCGACGGAAGGACCTCTGTCCTGGCTGAGCACGCAGACCAGGCTTTGGCAGCATCATGGGGGGACCCGCAGACAGGTCCAGCTGCACGGCTCAGCTCGTCCCCTCCCCGGGCAGAGAGCATGGAGAGAGTGCAAAACCCCCCCAAAAAGCCATCGGGGCTGTTCCAGCTGCCCCCACCGTGGGTACCACCCTCGCCAGCCAGCCCCAGTCCCCACGCCAAGCCCTCGCAGAGACGGAGGAGCCACATCCCGCAGGAGCCGAGCACGGAGCGGGGCCAGGAGCCAGCGGGAACCACGGGCTTGGCACATCCCGTGGCCACATTTTTCCCCTCCCGGTTAATTGAATTTGTTTTGGAGGGCGCAGCATCTCTGGAAAACCCAAAGCTGTGGCTCATCCCTCAGGTCCCGTCCCGCGTGCCCAGGAGCAGGGATGGCTCTGACCTTTCCAGCAGAGCCAGCGTGTCGGGGGGGTGAATCACATCTCCTTTAAGAAGCTCAAAAGCAAATAAATAGGGAGGTTGTAAGTATGTGCGTGTGTTTTCTTAAGCGTGTCCTCCAGGAGGTCTGCGGAGCAGGGTCAGCTCGTTCAAGGTCTCCTTGCCCAAAAGAAGGAGGTGTCTGTTCCCACACGGGTGTCACGGAAGGGTCCAGAGATGCTGCACCCCCACGCCTGCTGCACCCCAGCACCTCCATGACCTCTCCTGGGGCCTTTCAAAGAGCAGGGGGGACAGAAAGGGGGACCTAGGGCTTGGCAACAAGCTCAGCACCATCTCCCCAACCTTTGGTGACTGGCAGAAGCCCAGGTGGACAGTGTGCATGGTCCTGCAGGCTGGTGGCTCTTGTGGAAGGGGCGGAGGACAACTGGTCCCAGCAGGTTTGGTGGCCTCAGGACAAGCAAGAAGGCCAAATTCTTGCTCTCTGCTGAGGTTAAGCAACAAGAGCCACCACACGAGCTCAGTGGCCAAGGACGTCCACCCGCCACAGCCACGGGTTGTCACCAATGGGGTGTCCCAGCCCAGTACAGGGCTGTCTCCACAGCTCGGCTGCTCTCCGCCTGCCTCCCGAGGCAAGAAAACTCCGAGAGGCATGGCAGCTCTCTTAATTCCCCTTGGCAAGGGCTTGCCAGGGCTAAAAACACACCAACGATCCTACTGTTGCCCTTCCCCAGATTGATGGCATGGAGCTGCTGCAGGAAAGTTGTGTGGCCAGGCATGGGACAGGACTTGGAGATCATCTTCACAGGCATACCTGAAGGGGAACTATGGTCCAAAGACCCTGGTGAGGCCAGTCCCTGAAACACCTTCCTGAGGGCTGAGCTGTCCTTGGGATAAAACGCTGTGGTCATACCGCAGCGATGCTCCCCAGAGAGGTTCCTCATCCTCACAAAGCGCAATCCAGCCCCAAAAAACAGGCTACGTGGAGGGAAAGCCCGTGGCACCCTGCCAGTCTCCCTTGAATGAATGTTCAAGTGCTTAGAAAAGCAAAGCAGCAGCAGATACCGCTGGTGCTGCCCATGGGGACAGAGGGATGGCTGTGCCATCCAGCCCTGCAACATCCCTGTCCCCTGGTCCAGCTGACGGACACACAACACCCATATGCAGCCAAACAACCCCTTTGGGTGCTCTGCACGGGTGCCTCCTACATGGTGCACGCAAGACTTAAGCAGGAACCCCCATCGGTGGCTCCTCACTCCACGAACCCCACCGTTCCTCTGGCTGGGCTGGCCTGGCTCTGGCTCCTGCCCCAACACAATGCTGCTCATTCAGGTAAGCCACGCTGCAGCCCTTGCATGAAGGCTGGAAATTTATGACTTGCCTTAAATGTCACCTTTTCAACTCCGTGCCTTGGCTTAGCAACCTTTGAAGCAAACATTACCAAATGACCGGTGTTTTTCAGAGGGGGGAAAAAAAAAAAGGAAAAAAAAAAAAAAAAAAAAGAAGTCGTCCTTTCCAAGATAAATAAGTGCTCTCGCAATAAACGGCATGAAAAGGCTCACATTCAAAACTGGCAGAAAATACCTGCAGTCGGCGATGATGTCATCCATCAGCTGGGCACCCAGGGCGTCCAGCTCACTCGGTGACCGGTTGGCCTTGAGAGCAAGGTGGACCTTCTCCAGGTTTGCTTCCTGCACGATAGGAGGGAAGAGGAGCTGCACAGTGGGGAACCCCCAGCACCCCGCTGAACCCCATGTCCAGGACCCTCCCAGCGAGTGCCGGGAGCTACTGCCCGTGATCAAAAACTCCAGCCTGGGTCCCACCATGTCTCTGCACCTCCGTTTTTGCTCCTGTTGGAGCTCCAGGGGAAACAACAGTGAAATACGGCCAGAAATCCCATAAATAGCTCAGGAGATGAAGGAAGGTCCTTGCCTCCTGTGCCTGCATCAGTAGGCGGGTGGGCGGCACGGCAAAGCACCGCATTGACACCCCACTCCCACCCCAGGTGGGATGAGGGTGGTCCCTTTCCCTCCATCACTCCACGGGCTGAGCAGGGCACCCGGGACGCCGACAGATTTCCCCTTTGCAGCACAAGAGTCATCAAACCCCAAACCTGACCCAGCCTGGAGATGGTCTCCATCCCCTCCCTGCTCCCCCAGGCAGGATGCAGAAAGGAGGTGGACAATGCTCCTTGCCACCACGGCACTCACCAGCCTGTCTGCTGCGTGGTGGAGGAGGTTTTGGGCATCAGTCCGATAGCTGATATCTTCCCAGTAGGATGACAACACCACCACGGGTTTCACGTTGCCCCAGGGCAGGTAGTAATACTGACAGCCTGGAGGGCAGAGCACACCCGTGAGCTTGTGATACTGGGGCGACGGAGCAGAGATGAAGGGGGCCAGTGCAGCATTTGGCCTTGGGCAGAAGCCCATCTCTGGGGTTCTTCTGGAGCAAGAGGGTGGGAATTATGTTCCCCAAACCCATGTGCAACAGAGCAATGCACACCAAGGGATGTGCATCCACCTCCACGGCTGCAGCAGCTCCTGCAGAGCAGTGAGGCCAGAAACCAGTAGAACAAACCCAGTGGGGTGAGAACATCTCACGCCAGAGCGAGAGCCCCAGAGGAGCCAGGGAAAGGCCACCCCAAAGCACCGGCTCTTCCTTGAAGAGAAATGGGCACTGTTAGGGCCCAAAAACCACTTCAAGCCAGCACACAGCTGAGAGAAGTAGTCCTGGCTTCCCCCCTCCACCCCTTCACAGCATGGCTGAGGTGGACAAGGACCTCTGGAGTCCATCTGGTCCAACCCCTGTTCAAGCAGGGTCACCTGGAGCAGGTTGTCCAGGACCACATCCAGTTGGGTTTTGAATATCTCCAAGGATGGAGACTCCACACCCTCCCTGGACAACCCATCCCAGCACTTGGTCACCCCCACGTTGCTCACCATCAAACACGGCGCGGCTGTACTGCGTGGTGGAGGCCAAGGGCAGGCAGGTGTTGTCGAATTTGTTGCCGTAGTTGCCAATGCTGACCTCAAACTGGATGGCATCGTCCACGTCTTGGAGCATGGTGGCCGAGTAGAAGGCAGCGAAGAGGGAGTACTTGCGACGGCGCAGGTACTTCTGCAACAGGCAGAAGGCTGTGTCAACGAAGGAGACATCGCTCTCCTGCGCACAGACTCTTTCCCTGGCACACGCCGACCCAGCAAAGCCTCCCAGATGGGAAGTTTATTGCAGGGAAGAAAAGCATATGTTGCAGCAAGGGAATTTTGAGTGAGATATTTAGGAAAAAAAACGACAAAGGAGGCGGCTAGAACTTCCCACAAAAAAACGCAGTTTAACCCTGGAGAAACGAACAGAAGGAGCACATCTGCAACAGCGCCTGAGTTGAGGCAAATCTCCCACTCCTCCATGTTCACCCTGGCCTGCTCTCTTCCATGCAACAGACCAGAGAGAGCAAGCTGGACACCGTGGGATGGAAACGCAGCAGGAGACACCCTCCCGGAGCTCACCCACCACTCCCCCACTCACAGGACATCACCCACCCAGGACCAACACTCGCGTCCCTTCCCTAGTGCCCCGCACGCCATGCTGCCGGAGGGCTGACCCCGGAGCCCATGGGGTCGGATACCCCACAGAGACCCCGTTACCTCCACCCGCAGGATGTCATCCGCGGAAATGTCCTCCACCTTCTGTTCCACGTGCTCCACCAGTTTGGTCTCCAGCTCCACCAGTATCCTGCCGCGATACGCGACTCCCTCGCCCTTGGGGTAGACCAGGGACAGGCGTCAGGACCCCGGTCCCCCCTCCCCGCAGGCGAGCTCTGCCTTTGCTTTCAGTGGGCTTCATTGCAGAGAAGCGAGATCAGGCAAAGTATTTCTGCAAGCGCTTCGAAGGTAGAGAGAGTTTGGGCAGCAGGGCAATATCA
Source organism: Haliaeetus leucocephalus (assembly GCF_000737465.1). NCBI lineage: Eukaryota > Metazoa > Chordata > Aves > Accipitriformes > Accipitridae > Haliaeetus > Haliaeetus leucocephalus. The sequence continues at coordinate 5,676,614 of NW_010973177.1, forward strand.
GGAGGCATTTAGGCAGCAGGAATAGCCAGTGCAGGGCAGAAAACGCGGTGCAGGCTCCTAATAACAAAGCCAGTTGGGGTTAATAGCAGCTTTCTTTCTGCAAGGAGGGGTGGCAGTTTAGTTTAGGTTGTGCTGGAAAGAAGCCGACATCACCTTTCCTAAATTGAGCGCCTCGTAAGGGTCGGGGAAGCCGGTGAACTCCCGGGGGCTGCCGTAGAGGTTGATATAGCAGGGACCGAAGGTCGGCAGGAACCCGAGCCCATCGTCCACTGGGGACCGCAGGGGAAAAGAGCCGTTAGAGAGTCCCGAAGGCACCTCGGGGACACGTCCCGCGGGGCTTCGCTGCAGGACCATGGGGACCACACGCATGCGGCTGGAAGCCACCAAAATGCTGTAGTTTTTCACCCCCTTTGAGTCCTACGACCGCTTACCTTTTTGCAGGAGAAAGACAAGGTGGATGTGGGACTGTGCGGCAGGCACAGAGCTTCCCCATCCCAGGAAGGGTCCCCAGAGAAGAAGAGCATCGCTTTGCTGGTGTGAACCAGCGTAGGGGATTTACACCAGCCAAGGAGCTGGCCCCATACTCCCCTTAAGACAGTAAGAGAGTGCTTGGAAGAGAATCGCTCATTTTTATGAAACCTCAAGCAGAAAGAGCAGCGGAGGGGCAGAAATCGTTTGCAGGGTCCTGCTCTGAGCTCCCGAGCCAGCTGCTGCCCACACACAGCTGGTTCAGCACACAACACACGCTAGACCATGAAGACACCGCTGCCCAACACGGGCACCCCAAATCCACTGTGGGGAAGGGCAGTGGGGAGGCTGAGCTGGAGCCGTCCCTTCCTCCCACCCAGGTGCCCAGGCTCGAGCACGATGCAGCCCTAACGGGAGCTGAACCGGCAAAACAATTACCAAGCAGCGATTGCAAACTGAGAGGCTAAGGGGACGTACGGTCTGAGGCTTTCAGAGGCTTCGCGAGAGCAGGAAATTCATCTGAGGCACAAAGAAATGGAGAGAGGTTAGGAAAGGCTGGCAGAGGAGCGTGGAAGAAGGATGGAGGGTTATGGGAAACGAGGGTGGATGCTCTCATGGGCTTTTGGTGCCAACTAAAGAGACAGAGAGAGAAAGGGGGAGGTTGTTACAGAGATTGGATATTAGGAAAAATTTTGTCACTGAAAGGGTTGCCCAGCACTGGAACAGGCTGCCCGGGGAAGTGGTGGAGTCACCATCCCTGGGGGTATTTAAAAGACGTGTAGGTGTGGTGCTTCGGGACAAGGCTTAGCGGTACACTTGGCAGTGTTAGATTTATGGTTGGACTCGGTGATCTTAAAGTTCTTTTCCAACCTAAATGATTCTGTGATTCTATAGCCCTATCACCTTCCCGGAGCCTGTGGGATTGGTATGAAAGAGGATTTCAGCATCCCTAAAGGATGCTGCTTGTGTTGCAAAAGCTGGATGAAGCCATGGGGCAGGGGGGGACTCATGGTTCCCCAGCACCTCCTCACAATCAAGTAGGTCTCAGGGGTGGGGTGGGGTGTCCTGGTCCCAGGCAGACCCCTCATAGCCTCCTCCTCCCTCCCCGGCCTCTCTCTCTCTCTTTCCAGCCCAGGCCAGGAGCTAAACTTTAACTGGGGAAGAGGTGGGGGCTGGACACACAAGCACCACAGTGGAGACCAGTGCTGCACCCCAACTCCACGCCTGCATGCACGGCCGGGCAGCACTGGGAGGGGACGTGGGCTGCGGGACACGTGGCTGCAGCTTTGCATCAAGCTCAAGCCCCGGTGGCTGCTACCAGTCCCGTCCCTACGGTGTGGGGATGCTCGTGATGAGGTGGGGGTTTGCAGGGAACCCGAGAGCCTCAGAGATGCACGAAGCAAAGGGAGCAGAGCGAGGGGAGTCCCAGTGGGGTTGCAGATGCCACCAAAGCTCATTAGCAGCAGGAGATGCTCACGCAGGTTAGGGCAACCTCTGCTCCTGGCCCTGCCGTGGCTCTCGGCAGCCTCACAACCGTGTCCCAGCTCCCTGCCCTCCCGTTCAGCACCGGTGACACAGTCGGTGTCAGCCAGCTGACCCCTGCCAGCCCCTCCGTGGTGGTCCTTTGGTTCAGAAAGCCCCTGGGACTTGAAAGAGCACCCTCAGCACAAGCTGGACCTGAACCCCCATCCCACCCTGTGACAGCCCCCAAAATGCCACCTAAGGAGGAGCCACCAGTGGGGGCACGCACGGGTGGGACGTGGCATCTTCCAGCACCGGTGACACCACTGCCCATCACCAACCGCACGGGGGAACACAGCCACCTCTGCTCGGCAAGGAAAAGAGGAAGCAAAACCTCTGGCACACCACAGTCATGCAGCTTCCCATCCCAACACCCCCAGGAGGACCTGGAGATCTTCAAAACCACAAACCGGGGGGGCCAGGTCCAACCCAAAAACAGACCACAGGATGGAGCAACCCCCAGCACCCCGTCCCACGTCTCCCCCAGCACCAGCGACTTGACAGGAACCATCCCGGCTGTGACATCCCCCAAGCCAACGCCAACCTCCAGCCACGAGCATGCAGTGCTCCTCCATGGCCATGCACCCCAAATCCTGTCCTGCTGCTCCCCCCACCTCTTCCCCTCCAGCTCCCCGCCGGGGGCCGAGATCTTCGACATGCAGAGGTAGGTGGTGCCGACAATATCATTGTGCGTCAGACGGTCCCTGCAACACAACCCGTGATGCCGTCGCACTGTGGACCTGGGGGGGGGTTGCCCATGGGGTCTCCCCCTGCCCACCCCGCTCCTCCAGCTCAGCCTTCCCCACAGGCAGCCCCCCCAGCAAGCCCCCTCCCCGCTCACCAGTCAGTCACCCGGATCCTCATCTTCTCACACATGGAAGGGAACTGGGAAAAGAGGGAGGGAGAGTTGTGGTGAGCGGCGGTGGGATCGGGCGGGCGGGGGGGGGCCGTGGCAGGCACCCGTGCTCACCATCACCGGCAGCGTCAGGCGCTGGTTCCACTGCGGGTTGGCGTTCTTCTCCAGGATCCTCGAGTAGAGCTGGAGGTGTGAGACGGGGAATGAAAAGTCAGCGTTGCCCCAGCACTTGCAGCTCACTCACAGCTGCGCTTCAGCAAAGCAGGGCTGCCGCACGCCACGTCCACGGAGCTGGAAAGATTCAGGTCCCCCAAAATACAGGTTCCATTTGATGGGTGGCCTGGCGGGGCTCTGCATCGCGTGGGCAAACCCCGTCTGGGCAGGAGGCAGAGGATGCTATGGGCTGCTCGGGGATCTCACCCCCCCCAGGACCACCAGAAACTTATTCCCTTCCCACTGTGGTTGCTCAGAATCATGTCCCAAGCCTCTGTTCCCCCACCCCCGGCACTGTCCCCAGGGGAACATTTATGGGCAGAGGAGACTTTCAGCCCTTTAGTGCTGCTGCGGATCAAAAGACAAGTGGCAGTTTGTGGGCATATCACTTGGCAAAGGCACTAGAGGGCACCTGGCAGCAAAGGGAGTGGGACAGGGCTCTGCAAAGCCACCAAAGCCACCTCCACATCCTGGCTGGTCATGGCGGGGGGGACATTTGGTGGTGTAGGGACAGCCAGCCTCTCGCTTCAGGCAGTGCCAAGAACAGCACAACCTTCCGCTGCTGCACTATCCCCCTTCCCCCAGGAGCTCAGCCTCTCCATTCCCATTTTTAATGCAACAGCACCACGAAGAGCCCAACAAAGAAATTACTCCGGTGCAGCCCAGCACGCTGTGTCCGGCAGCACCGCTCAGCTCCAAGCGTGCATGGGGACAGGGCTGGGGACATCAGCTGGGCTGCAGGACATTGCAATGCAGAGAGAAAGAAGATGGGGTGCGACAAGGACTGATGGGACCTTTGCAAAAGCTCCAGCAAAGCAAAGGAGCAAATTTTCCCCATGCTGGGACCAAACTTTCCCCATGCACAGCTGTCATCCCAGCCCCAGGGACCTGGACGGGCTCCCCGCTCCGGCCACTCACCGTCTTGCCCGCAAAGCTGACTTCCACGAAGGGATCAACAAGGTTCTTCTTGTTGCTCTCGAAGCCAAAAATCTGCCTGACGTTGTCCATGACGGCATCATCCACTGGGAGGGGAAAGAGATGCTGAAAGTTCATGAAAGCACATGGTGTCCAGATAGCCCCGGCTTTCCGTGCAGGCTGTCCCACCATGCGGGTTGCGCATCTCCATTGAGCCAGGTGGGGATGGTCAGGAGGCTAAATACCAGTTTGCACCAGTAAGAGACTTATCTCCCAGTACATTGCGACTGACCAGTATCTGCAAGGTCTTTGGACCAAGGCTATGGATAAAGTTTCCTTATCTGTGCCCTTACTCCTCTCTGGCAGGTTGCAACCCGCCACAATGCCAAGGGCCGGATCCGGCGCGCTCCAGCCCAGCAAAGGAAACACTTACTCTGGGGCAAGTCTTCGGCTTTGAAGATTTTCAGGCAGAAGTGAGCCCCTCTCAAGGTGACCCCAGTGGGGCGCAGGAGGTTGCCCTCGATGTCTTCCTTGTCTTCCGAGACCTCCTTCTTCTCCAGCTGCGGGACAACAGGACAAGAGGAAAACATGACCACGCTTCCCAGAAGTCCTGAAATGAGCAGCAAAATCCCAAAATCCAGCACTTTGCCCCCAAAATGGAGGAAGATCAAAGCCGCAGCTTCCCTGGGAACAGCCATGGGGTTTGGTGGCCCAGGGCAGTGGAGTACCAGGGTTGGAAGGTCCCCCCATCGCAGCCAGGGCAATACTCACAGGAGCTTCATCTCCAGGCCCCAGCACGAACAGGCTGACTTTCAGATAGCCCTTGGCCCCCGCGGAGAAGTCCTCTGGGTCAGAGAGCAACAGCCATTTTCTGAGGAACGCGTGTTCTAGGGGAGAAAAGAGATTGAGACCCCTGCGCTGGTCCTCAGACATGCAGGGAGATGGCTTCAAGGATGCTGTTGGGTGGGGGTTTTATAATAAATACTATGTTCCTTTTATATAGAATAGAATAGGTTTACAGTTGGACTCAATGATCTTTTCCAATCTAAATGATTTATGATTCTATGATTCAGTTGGCAGGGAACTACAACAATCATCTAGTCCAACTGCCTGATCACTTCAGGACTGACCAAAAGTTAAAGCATGTTATGAAGAGATTTGCCTTGTAGGTCTTAATTTTTTACAGCTAAAATTACCGAGCTTTTCTCTGCAGTGATTAGGGTAGGAAATCTATCTTCATGATAAAACTGTCTTCGAGAGAAAATAAAAGATGAAATAATGAGCAGGGCTCAAGATAAAAAACTTGAGTCAGGCTGCGCTGGTGGGGGTTTCTGCCAGCGAGTTGGTGGTACAATGATTTGAAAGCCTCGAGGACGTACATCTTGGGAAAGGGAAGAGAAATGGGTGGTGATGATGGATATAGGGACACGTCTGGGTCCATATATGGGAAAGCTGTGGGGTGTGTGTGTATCCCCTATGTTTGGCCCAAAAAAAAGGGTTTTCCAGAGCAATCCCAACCCAGCCGCGGGAGGTAACCCTGGCCTGGACCCCAAACGCGCTCTGGGCTCACTTGGCTCGGAGTAAATGGTCTCGACGTCCATCTGTGCAATGAAACAAAAAAGAAATGCCAGCGTTCACCCCATGGGTCAGTGTGGCAGAAAACAGGGGGGGAAGAGGAGAGAGGGTGGCCTTACTCGAAACTCCCCGATCACAGAGTCTGTCCGGAAAGACCGAGAGTCCACAACCTGTGGGATGAAAATAAGGAAAAACAGTAAATACAGCCCAAATCCTCCCAGGGTGGAGGACCCTGCTACATGCCTGCCTGGGAAATGGGGGGACGCTTCCCGGGGCACTGTGGGGAGGGGGACAGGGCGATGACCCCGAGCATTGCGCCAGCCCTTCCGATGGGCAGGACCAACATTTCCTGAAGCTCACCGTGATAAAGATGGGTGCGTCGAACAGCTCGGCCGGTGACTCGAAGATGTTGAAGAAGAAGGTCTGTAGGAAAGAGGGGTGAGGGTGCAAGGTGGAGGTCTGCCCCAGCCTCCCCGCCAGGGCATGTTCGCACCTCCCAGCCTCTCCCATGCCCCCAACTCTGCAGGCTGGAGCCTCTTCCCCTCCTCTTAGGAGAGCCCCCACCCCATTAATAGCAATAGCCCCCCGAAGGGGCTGTGCTGGTGACTTTGGTGCACCCCAATGAGCAACATCCTCCAGTTTGCTTTTGCTGGGCTGGTTGACAAAAGCACATCCAGACCAGCTCTCCTGGGGGTCTCCAAATAAAGCACAGGGGCAGGTTGAAGCAGGCTTTGGGGACATCCCAAAAGGCAGGCTTGAAGCATCTGCTTTGGGGACAAGCCCGAGCGTACCCATCCTGCAAGCCCGGCTGCATTGCCCACCCCTGCCTGTGCACAGCCTTGCTCAGGACATGCCACCAGGATCCTACTGGTGGCTCTGGGACACATGAGTCACCTTGGGAAGGTGACCAAGATGAGCTCTGCACGAAGGCAGGGGATGCTGGATCTGCCAAAGGGCTCCCTGCTGCTGTCTGAGCTTCTCTCCCGTTGAAGTCCCCATCGCCACGTCCCAGCCTCTGGGCTGCACCGGGGTTTCCATCACTCGGGACCCCAACCCATCATGCTCCTGAGCCTTTCCTGCCACCCCCAGGCACACCCAGAGCAGAGACACCCCCCCCTCACCTCATCAAAGAAGGGGCTGTTGCCTTTGCGTATCCTCGTCCTCTTGGTCTGCCCGGCGGCCGTCACCTTCACCACGGGTCTGATGTTGACCCCAGGGAGCTGCCGGCCCTCGATGACCCTCACCCTGATCTGGGACGGGAGGGAGGACAGGGCAGGGAGTCACTGGGGTGAGTCCTACCCTTGGGATGGGCACCTCAGGGGGTGTCTCAGGTAACGAACCCCCCCCATAGGGACAGGCTGGGGGGCCCTGGGGAGGTGGGTTCAAGGAGAGCAGCTCATCCCCACCAGCCTCGTCTCACCTGGAAGTCCTGCGGCTTGTTGGAGAGAGGCTTTTTGGGAGAGCTCCTCCTCCTCTTCAACCCCTGGACGTGGTGCATGGGGGGCTTGTGGGGCAGCGAGGGGGGCTCGGATCCCGGTGGCCCCGAGGAGGAGGAGGGCTCCGTCTCATCCCCCGTTGCCGCCTGATCCTCCGTCTCCTCCTCTCCAGCCGTCTCTGCGTGGGGCGAGAAAGAAGATGGGAGGACGTGAGCAAAGTGGGGCCAGGCATCGCGGGACTGCAGGGTGAGGGGTCTGGCTGCAAAAAACGTGATGCTACGGGGGGACGCATCCACCCCTGGTGCTACACGCGAAGGTTTCTGGTTACCAGTGACCGTGTCAGGCTCAGCAGCAGCCGGTGCTGGCTCAGGGGGGGCCGGAGGGGGAAACAAGGGGGCAGCTCCCGGTGGGGGGATGTAGGACACTTGCAGGATGAGGAAAGCCTGGAAAAAAGGAAATAATCATTATACGGGTGTCCAGAAACGCTCTCCCGGGGTCTGAGCCTCGGTGCCAGATGCCACCCATGATGTTCTGCCTAGGCGTGGGGGATGCAGCCGAAACAGCGGCAGCAACTCCACAAACGCTGGGAAAAAAGGGACAGAGCAGGGAGAAGCGTCCCAGGGCCCACGGGAGCACCAAGGACATGCAGGGTCCCAGCGGGGTGACCACCCGGTCCCCATCCCGCTAGATGGCAGCCCCAGGCCGGGCTGAGCCGGGGCCGGACGCTGCATCCGCCGGGAAGGGAGAAGGAGGGAGGGAGATGCGGAGGCAGAGCCGGGGAAAGGCTCAAGGAGAAGGGAGCTGCAGAAAGGGAGACGCGAGATTTAACGGGCTGCGAGGGGTGCTCCCAGTGCTCCCCGCAGAGCCCACCGGCCGCCTGGCAAGGACACCCCTGTCTCAGGGGTGCACAGGCTGCAGCCCCCGCCAACATCCATCCTGCAAAGAGGTTTCACCCATCTGCTGCTGGGGTGTCCCCAGCAAAGCTCTCCCCAGGCTTCAGGGCGAGGAGGAGAGGGGGACACGTGGGATGCGGGGAGGTGAGTCCCCCAGCACGGCACAGGGGTCCCCGTGCGAGCACGGACTGAGCATGTTCCTGCTGCCCCAGCCACCGGGTGGTCTGCTTGTTGAAAATGAGCCCAGGATGGTCTCCAAGTGGTCTCCAACTGGGAGCCGCAACTGGTAAGGATATTGCTCAGACTGGTCCCCAGCTGGGAGCTGCAACTGGTAGCAACAGCATTCACAGTGGTCTCCAACTGGGAACTGCAACTGGTAGGGATATTGATCAGACTGGTCCCCAGCTGGGAGCTGCAACTGGTAGGGACATTGCTGAGACTGGTCCCCAGCTGAGAGCTGCATCTGGCAGGGATATTGCTTAAACCGGCCTCACTGGTCCCCGTGCAGGGACTCACCCCGGTGCTCTGCTTCTTGGTGTCCAGCAAGGGGAGGTTGTAGGAGGCCGCCAGGCTGGGGGAGGACAGGACATCTCGCAGGGGCACTCGGGCTTCTCCCAAAAACCTGGGGGTGAAGAGCAATCCGGGAGTCAACAGGGGAAGGGGCCGAGGAGCCACGGCTGGGGCAAACCCGGGCACCAGCAACCGACCTGGAGGGCAAGGAGAGGAGGACGCGCTTGCCAGCATCCCCGGCTGGCAGCTGCCCTGGGAGAATGGGAACGGGCATCGGGGGACTCTGACCAAGCCAGGGGCAAGCATCTCTGGGGACTTTGTCCCCTTTTTATCAAGGAAAAGCACCTAAAAGCCCACGCTGAGGAACCAGGAGCCATAAACCGAAGCGCTGATGGATTTTTCTTTGCCAGCGCAGAAGAGAGACACAAGGGGTTGGGGGTTTCACTGGAGATGGGTGAGATCATTGCTGGCAGCCGAGGCTGGTGTCTCTGTGCCACCATCATCCAGGAGGACTTTAAACCACCATAAAATTGATATATCCCCTATTGCGTTTCAGCTCCTCCCTGGTGTTCAGCTTCTGGTTAACCCTTCCTGCGCCATGCCACCTCCCACCCCAGCCAGCAGTGCCAGTTCACCGGGGGAAGAACCAGGGCTGGCCGGGGAGCGGGTCCAGTGCTGCTGCCCAGCTCCTCGCCCAGAGCCAGGAAAGCCCTCAGACCGCTTTGTGCTGTCCTAACAGTGCGATGAGATCACGGAGCAGATCCTCCTGGGGATGGACGAGGAGCCGACCGAGAGCCCATGGGTCAGGATGAAAGGGAGGGCAGGGATGGGTGACATCTTGGGGGGGTCTGCTACTGGCCACCCGACCAGGAAGACTGAGCGGATGAGGCCTCTACAGACAGAGGGGAGCAGCCTCTCATTCACAAGCCCTGGTCCTCGAGGGGTTTCAACCACCCCAGTACCTATCTGTTGGAGGGACAACACGGCACGGCACAAGCAATCCGGGAGGTTCCTGGAACACGTTGATGACAACTTCCTTCTCCAAGCGGTGGAGGAGCCAGCGAGGAGAGGTGCCACGCTGGGCCTTGTTCTCACCAACGAGGAGGGGCTGGTGGCGAATGGGAAGCTCAAGGGCAGCCTTGGCTGCAGTGACCATGAAATGGTGGAGTCCAAGATCCTTCGGGCAGCGAGGAGGGCGCACAGCAAGCTCACTGCCCTGGACTTGAGGAGAGCAGACTTTGGCCTCTTCAGGGATCTGCTTGGGAGAGTACCATGGGATAAAGCCCTGGGGGGAAGAGGGGCCCAAGAGAGCTGGCCGATATTCAAGGGTCACCTCCTCCAAGCTGAGGAGCGATGCACCCCAACAAAGAGGAAGTCTGGCAAAAACACCAGGAGGCCTGCATGGATGAACAAGGAGCTCCTGGACAAACTCAAACACAAAAAGGAAGCCTACAGAGGGTGGAAGCAAGGACAGGTAGCCTGGGAGGAATACAGAGAAATTGCCCGAGCAGCCAAGGATCAGGTTAGGAAAGCTAAAGCCCTCATGGAATTCAATCTGGCCAGGGACGTCAAGGGCAAGAAGAAAAGCTTCTATAGGTACGTCTGTCATAAAAGAAAGATGAGGGAAAATGGGGGCCCTCTCCAGAAGGAAAGGGGAGACCTGGTTACCCGGGACATGGAGAAGGCTGAGGTACTCAACGACTTTGTTGCCTCAGTCTTCCCCGGCAAGGGCTCCAGCCGCACCACCCAAGACGCACAAGGCAAAGGCAGGGAGTGGGAGAATGAAGAGCTGCCCGCTGTAGGAGATCACGTTCGAGACCATCTAAGGAACCTGAAGGTGCACAAGTCCATGGGACCTGATGAGATGCAGCCGCGGGTCCCAAGGGAACTGGCAGATGAAGTGGCTAAGCCACTATCCATCATGTTTGAGAAGTCGAGGCAGTGCGGGAAAGTTCCCACTGACTGGAAAAGGGGAAACATAGCCTCCATTTTTAAAAAGGGAAAAAAGGAAGACCCGAGGAACTACAGGCCAGTCAGCCTCCGGCAAGATCATGGAGCAGCTGGGAGCAAAAATCCACCATCACCTTCGTGACAGAGAGGGGACCATTCGCAAGAGCATCGTGGTCCCTATGGGCCATGGCAGGGCGGCTGCTCCCCACGCAGACAGACAAAATCTCCCTGCGCCAGGAGTCGGGACCCTTCTCCCATCCTCCTCTCTCTATTTATAGAGACGCACAACGCCACCGAGCTGGACCAGACCCAGTTTCCACCTCCCTTGGCCTCCAGCCCAAGAGCAAATCCAGCATCATCTCCAGCCCTGGAAATGGGATCCTTCGCACTGGGACCGTCCACCCCATCCCAGCCGGAGCAGGGCAGCAGGTTCCCACCCTCTGCTGCCCAAAAATAAACTACTTCCTACATTTTTTTCCCCTGTGCAAGCAGCGATCCCAGCTGAAGGAGCCCCGCGTACAGACGTGGATTGCCGGAGGGTGGCCGGGCTGTGTGTCCCGGGGCTGAAGGTGGCATCACCGCCGGCTCTCGCCCTCCTTCCTACCACAGCCGCTACGAGGAGGGAGACCCCGACACCGTGGGGAAAACTCCGCTGCCACCGGAGCGAGGGACACCAGGAGCTGCCGTGAGAAAGGAAGCCGCCCCGGGCTGTTTGTTTTGCAAACGCCGCCCTTCCCAGCTCCGGCGGCAAAGTGTGTTCGGGAAAGGAGCTTGGCTGCTGTCTCACACCTCTCGGGCCAAGTGCCCATCACCGGGGCCTCGAGGCGCCGGCATCGCTCCCGAGGCAGGCGGCCGTGCTGGTACAGCAAGCCCGGGGGAGGCAGCGGGCACAAGGGTCCCTTGTGCGCTCCCTGCCCTCAAACGCTGGTTTTTCTCCCTGGCCGTCGAGTGAAGCAGCCCAGAAATGCGGCTCTCGCCTCCCACCAGCCACAAAGGGCAGTCGGCACCGGGGAGCAAGGCGTGGAGCCCGAGGAGAGCCCGAATGCCCCTCGCCGCCCACGCCAGCCCCCTTGTGCAAAGCCTCGGGCGTGCACGCGCGTGTGCAGGGGCTGCGCCGGTGATGGGAGCGGGGCAGGGGGCTCGCGCCCAGCACCCGACGCTTCTCCCACCTGTTTCTCCCCACGGTTTCATGGTCTTTCACGACGACGGTGAGCTCAGCACCCGGGTCCAGGGGAGCTCCCTTCAGGTCCCACTCGAAGCCCTGGAGGGGAGGAGAGGAGAGCCAGGGTCAGCGCCCAGCTGGGACCGTGATGCTCACACAGGCATTGACCAGCTCCGGCACCACCATGGGCTCGAGGAGGAGAACCAAAACGCCAGACCGGCTTCACCATCGCCGTGCTGACAGCTCCAACCCGGCCCCTCGGCACAAACCTCGGCACCACATGTACCCTGAGCAAAATTTCCCAGCACAGCCACAGAAAAAATATTCCCCAGGCAAAGGCCTTCTCCTCATAATGGATTAAAAGTGAAGGAGAAAACGATGGGAGCTGGCACGCAGCATTTCTGCACCAAAAAGGTGTTAGTTTGCTCACCAAAACCCTTTTTCTTTTAGTTTTGACCCACAAAAGTACAGGTCAGGGTTAGAAGGAAGAAGGTGCTGGAAAAAATAGTCTCCCCTGGGCCAAGCTGATGAGTAAAACACACTTGTTTTCCCCTCGAGCTGCAATATTTTTAAACAGCTTCTTTTAATGTGCGTGCTTAGCCCTGATAAGATCTTGATGAAAGGGGAAAAGGCTGGAGCAAAGGGCCGCGCGGAGCTGGCTCGGTCCCGCTCCTCCACTGCCAGTGCCCAGAATTTCGGATACGAAGCTGCTCCTGATGAGGACTGACTCCAAACCCTCCATGGGGTGACAACCCCCGGGCATCACCGGACCCCTGCAAGCCCCTTGTGCTTGGGGCACCTTGCTGGGCTTGCACCCGGGCCCCACAGCACCCTCCATCCCCGACTGTTCCCCGCGGGGATGGGGACAGGGATAGGGACACGCTCACCTCGTTCCATACGGGGTTCACGTTGTTCTTGATGACTTTAGTTCTCTTCTTCACACCTGCAGGGAGAAAACATGCATGGGTCAGACCAGTTTCCCCACCAAACTGCGGGGAAAAAAAACAAAATTCCGGTCCCCCTCGTGCACAGGTGGGGTCAAGAGCCTCCAGCGACACCCGCAGCTCCCAGGAGCAGGATCAGGCCCTGCTCCTTGCACACATCCTTGCACAGATGGGCTCCGGGACCCCGCTTCGAGCCCCAGCCCTGCCACAAGCCTTGCTGGAAAACCCCAGGCAAGTCATGTCAGTGGGTTGTGCCTCAGTTTCCCCATGAGCAGGGCAGAGAGGAGGCTCCCAAAGGCTGCTGGGTGGGTTTTCGGGCTGGAAGGTGCCACGGAGGACCCAGACATCATCCTCCCTCCTCCCAAACCTCAGTACAGTCCCAGAGGGGACCCAGATTCCCTGTGACAAGGGTCGGATGCTTGAACGTTGAAGGGGGGGGGGTTGGCCCACTGACACCCCCAAACGATGCAATGGGATGCTGTCACCCAGTCTCAGGATCACAGCCATCCAGGGGACTGGAATTGGGCAGCAGCAGTTAAAAGCAACCCAAAGCCAACGTCCTGAGGAGCCCTGGTGCCAGGGGGGGGCTCCAGCCCTGCCCAAGGAGCCCCCCACAAAGCCCCAGCTGCACCCCAAAACCACGACCCTCACATCACACCAAAAACTGGCCAAATGCCCTCTGGGCCCCCAGGGGCCACATCATGGGAGGGACCGGGGGGAAGAGGAAAAGGAAGAGCCGAACAATAGCGGTGACTCAAACCCCGGGGGACACCGGCCAGGCGCCCTGTAGGTCCCTATAGAGATATATATATACATAGGTACCCCAGGCTGTGGATACGGCACACCACGGGGCTGGTCGGGAGCCCAAGCCACTCACTCAAAATATTCTCCTTTTTTTTTATTTTAGCATTGCTAAATTAACCTTTTTCTATTTCAGGTTTTAAAGAATCTCTGCTAAACCTCCCAGCCCCGAGCTGAAGCGGCCGCCGGAGCCAGGCTGGGGCCGGGAGGGAGGCAGAGCTGCCATCGCCCTGACACGGCACCTCTGGACAGCGTCACCGAGCCCAAGAGACATCAAACACCCTCAATTTAAGGCACGTCTCCTGCTTATGCCTCATCTTCATGGGACGCAGAGCTCTGGAATTCCCCCTGCATTCTCGGGACCATGATTTGGCTGACGAGAGCTGCCTTCTGCCTTGGCAGAGGATGGATGGAGCCCACCCTGGGACAGCACCCACAGTGGGATGAACACACGAGGGGTCCCGGGGCCAGTGGAGCCAGCCGGGCAGGGGCCGGCGGCAGGACCGTTCCCCCCACCCACCCCACGCAGCACAGGAAAGGCTGGGTCAGAAGCCACTCATCCCTTTCGTTTCCTTATTTTTTTTTTCTAAAAATGGACATTTTCCACCGCCAGGAAACGGCTGCCAAAAAAAAAAAAAGCAACATCCTCCGGTGAGTGCTTTCGAGGTGCAAAGGCAACACTCCCTTCCCGGGACCTCCATCCTCCAGTACAACAGCAATGGGATAACCCCCTAGATCAGGGGTTATTTTTATCAGTCTCGGATTAGTAATTAAAAGACCGTAACGAAAGCAAAGCACAAGAGCGACTGAGAACACCCAAGGCAGCAGTACCCTGCAGCAAAGCCGCATCCTCCTCTTTGCCGGGGCTCACCCCTGTCACCCCAACAATTTTAGATGCTGTGACACTGGGTGGCAGCGCTAAATGACTGTCCCCAAATCCCGTCATCCCCCCCCCAACGGGAAAAACCCTTGAGGCAACGGGATTTCTCGCTGTCACCCACGATCCTGCGCACCCCAAAATCATAGAGGAAGAGCGATAAAATTCACAGCCCAACCCCAAGGATCCTCGGACACGCCGGTGTCATGTGTGTGAGCACGGCACCGGGATGCATCAGAGGGTGGGGATGGCTACGGCGCATTCGGTGGTGGGGTGCAGGGGGGGGGAATTTTGCAAGGATTTAGGACAAGGATAGAGCTTTAGCAAAGCCCGGCTTCTGCGGGGCGCCCGGCCAGGACGTATGTCCCGGCCGGGCGCCCCGCAGAAGCCGGGCTTTGCTAGAAGGGGGCTGCAAAAGCAGGCAAGAGTCTGGCAAAGCAATAATCCTGCCCACCCCAACCCAGATTTGGGGATCCCCTCACCTCGGAAAGTCAGGCTGGCCACCGGGTCGCTTTGTTTGTCCCCCTTCTCCAAGTTGGGGAGATGGCTGGCTCGTTGGACTAAGCAACGCAGCATGGTTGGGAGATGGAGCAGGGCACCGTAAGGCCAAACCGGGCTCAGTCCGGGGCAGGATCCGGTCGTTTCCCCCCTCCATCGCCACCTCCCCCGTCCCGGCCCTCCCCGGTGGGTGGAGAAGGTGCCCGGGAGGCGACACGAAGCGCCTCGGCGCGGCAGCTCCGGAGGTTGCAAGACCCGGGATGCCGGGAGCCACCGGGGTACCAAAGACCCGGGAACCGGGGATGCTGCGAGCTCCGGGGATGGTAGATTAAATCACCGGGATCTGGGGATGCTGCAGGCTCTGAGGATGCCTGAGCACCGGGATCCAGGGTTGCTGCGAGCTCCAGGGATGGTAAATAGATCACCGGGATCCAGGGTTGCTGCGAGCTCCAGGGATGGTAAATAGATCACCGGGATCCAGGGATGCTGTGAGCTCCAGGGATGGCAAATAAGTCACCAGGATCTGGGCATGCTGCAAGCTCCAGGGATGATAAATTAAATCATTGGGAACCAGGGATACTGCTAAGCCCGAGGATGCCCCAGCACCAGGATCCAGGGGCGCTGCGAGCTCTGGGGATGGTAAATATATCACCAGGATCTGGGGATGCTGTGAGCTCCGGGGATGGTAAATAAATCACCAGGATGTGGGGATGCTGCAAGCCCTGGGGTTGGTAAACAAATCGCCAGGACCCGGGCATGCCCTGGGGATGGTAAATCACCAGGACCAGGGATGCTGCAAGCCCCAAGAGTGCAAAAGCACGAGCATCTGGGGGTGCTGCAAGTTCGGGGTGACCAAGCACCTGGACCTGGGGGTCCCGTGAGCTGCAGGGATGCCCGAATAGCAGACGCGGGGGTGAACCACCCCTGGGGATGCTGGAGCAGCAGGACATGGGAGATGCCACACGCACAAGAGCCTGGTGACGCTGGAGCACCAGGACCCCCCAGGGGTGTCACACCACAGGGCTGCAGACCATCAGCACCCCTGCGATGGGGCAAGCCGGGGGGCTCCCACACCCGGGGCTGCCACGCCACTGGGGACACGTCAGCCTGGGGGGGGTCCCACTGCTGGGTGGGGGCTCTGAGCACCCCACAGCACCGGCACCCCGGCAGAGCTCTCACCGCAAACCCCCCTTTGGGCTGAGGTGCAGCCAGCACCCACCCCCCTGGGTCCAGCTGACACCGGTGGCTGGGGTGGGGGGGTCCACGTTCCCCCCGTCACCCCTTTCCCTGTCCCCTGGAGCAGAGGCGGGGGCCGTCCCCTTGTCACAGCCCCCGTGCGCTGCCGGCTGGCAAGGACAAGGGTGTGTGGGAAGGAAGAAGCTGCTGCTCAGGCCCAGCGGGCGAGGGGCTTCCCATGGCCATCACGACACACGGGGACACCGTGACGGTGGGACGGGGACCTCCGTGGCACGAGGAAGGTTCCCCCCCCGGCCACAGAGCCAGGCACGACTGCCTGGGAGACGCGGGCGCAAGCACACGAGCGCTGACAACGCGGCCTCTCTTCTCCAGCTCGTCGCATCCCCTACAACAACAAACCCCAGCAAGATGCTTTTTCATCCCAAGGATGCCCGGAGCGTCGCAGACGAGCTGTGACCCGTCAGACGCTGCCTCCTTTCTCCTTGTCACCCCTCTGGGGGGAGGATTTGGGAGCGAAGCTGGCGCTGGATGGGTCCCGGGAGGTTGCAGGCTGGTTCCCCCGTGACCACCGTCACCATCGCAGGGGACCGGGGACATACACGTATGGGGGGCCCGGCACGGCCCCCTCGCGCCCTGCCCAGCCCCAAACACCGTCTTCTCATGGGGACACACGGTGAAGCCCCCAGGCCTGGCGCAGCAATGGCCCAACCGTGGGGTGCAGCCAGATGGGGCCCGCTGTGACCCTGGGGGGGG